>NW_019174988.1:119442-365111 GCF_002260705.1 Seriola dumerili | reverse complement strand
ATCTACAGGTAAGATGTTGTTAAGACGATGAGGCCCTTGGGTGATGTAAGAGGGAAGAAGGGGTGCGTTAGCATTAGCATTAGCATTTTTTTTTTTTTTCTTTATTGGTTTATCTGGGGACAAACAGATTACAAAAATAACAAGGGCGGGCTAGCTTGCTAGCATTAGCACCTAGCAGTAGACAGATTAGCATTAGCATTAGCTTTTTTTTCTCCTTTATTGGTGAATTAAACAGGGACAAAACTGAAACAGAGGGGCGGGGCTAGCTTGCTAGCATTAGCACCTAGCAGTTAGCATTAGCACTAGCCTTTTTCTTTCTCCTTATTTGGGTGAATTAAACAGGGACCAAACTGAACAGAGGGGCGGGGGCTAGGCTTTACTAGCATTAGCAGCCTAGCAGTAGCATTAGCAGCTTGGCTTTCCGTTTTCATTGATGTATGAATTTAACAATTTCAGATTGCTGCAAATAACAAAATGAAGGGGGCTAGCTAGCATCTTAGTATTTACCTTTCTTTTTTTTTTTTTTTCTTTTGAAAAAAAACAAGAACCAAGTACAAGTACTGCTGTGTGTGTACAAAATCACACACAAATATTTAACAATTTAACATTTGAAACTTTTCTCTTCTCTCTCTTCCCTCCAGGTTTGACAAAGTAAGCTCGCTGGTTGCTTGGCCTTCTGAAAACAGTTGCCTGGGTTACGCATGTTGGTTGTGTGGATTTGATAACGCCACATCTTGTCACATTGAGGCATAGCGTCCCACTGGAGGGGAAGGCGGTGATGCTCGGCCTGACTGGTGCAAGGTGATCCAGAGGATCTCCTTGGGCAGGAGCGGAGGCGCCACTTGTTGGAGGAGGACACATGGGGCGGAGGAGATGGTCCTCCTCATCCAAATCTCCACGTCACCCTGGACGTGTCTTTGCTGGATTCTCTCTGCATCCAGGACATATGGAGACACAGAGGAGCCACCATCAGCAGCATTCAGACAGGACCCAGCAGGTGTGCAGCTTACACAGAGACTGGTAGACTTGACAAAGGCGGCGGTCAGCCTTCCGGCTTCCACCTGAACCAGTTCATCCCAGGTACATGCGTGTCTTCAGAGCGTTGTGATTAAGTAATAATGTGTATTATCATTTCAATGCAAACAAAAATCATTTTTGATCCAAAACCTTTTTCCTCAAGCCAGTGCCAAGTACTCTCAAGCTCCTGGCAAACACCTGCCACACACGAGCAGGAGGAAATAGCGAGTTGTCTTCCCTCCCAGAGACCAGGAAGAGGCAGCGACGGGGAAGAACGCTCCTGTCCTGGGAAGGTAGAGTCTCCAGAGGTGAGATTCACTTCAGATATCACTGTTTTCTCTAATGAATATCAGATCTTTATTAACACACACTGCTCTCTTATTATCTTTCAGATGAAACGTGAGGAGTGAAGTTCACGCACCAAGCAGCAGGAACCATTCAAAAGTTCTCCAGAGAATTTTCTTGTGTTTATTATTTCTCTGTCCTCTGGTCACAGATTCAGTTTCTTGCCTTTTACTTCATTTTCAACTGTTGCTGATAGATGATAGTAACAACATTTGAAGAGCAGAATGTGTTCAGCTCTAGCGCACAGTCACCACCTTCACAGTGAAAGTATTGACCAGTTTTAACATGGAAAACGGTGATTCAGTAGGAAACAATGGAACTGACCACCGGATGTGCTTGCTGTGACCCTCCGGAGACGGATGTATTCACCCTTAGACCACTCTTTAGGTGAACTAAACATTTGGACATTCAGATTGTGAAGCTAGTTGTCAGTGTAGTATACAGCTCATGTACATTAGTTTTTATTTCAGAACTTCATTGTTGTCATTCGAAAAGGTGTTTAATAAATAAAACCTTGTCATTAAATTGTACTGAGTGTCTTTTTTTTCATATCACCATCTGCCTCATGATAATCTAACAGGCACTTGGTAATTAGTGTTTTTCATTATTTCAAATTGGTAAGTACCATAAGACAAATTAGAAAAAGCAACAAACTCTAGATCTACTTCTAGATCCACATTTAAACATTTCTATATCACATGTTTGTTTGTTGATTAAAAGGTTCCATATTGTATAAATATGAGATGTCCATGTTCTCTCTTTATTACTTAGATCAGGGTCTAGGTTCTATGATTAATACTGTGAAAGTATCAAAGTGCCTCAGTCCACAGAGAAATGCACACAGCCTGTATCAGAAACTGGGCCTTAAAAACGAGCCGTTGGGACTTTTCCGTGACGTTTTGATGGTCACAACAAAGCAGTCAACGGCCGTCAAGCCATGCCCCAAGCCCAAGCCCACTATCCAACCTTTGCAGGATTTGGTCACTTTGGATGTTGCTTTTATGAAATCTCTGCTATATTTCTTATTCAATTCTCAGAAAACAGCCAGTTGATTGGTCACCGACCTGTTGTTACCTGACTCCAGAGAAGAAAGCCTGGAGAGAGGGAGATGTAAAAACTACACACTGAGACGCGTTTTATACTTAAAAACAACAAATATATCTTCTTTATGCATCAACACTTTCAAATAAAAACACAGAAAGTTGTAAAAGTTATGGGATCTTTAAACCCTCAGTTCAATAAGAAAAACAACGATTGAACAACTCTGGGGTAGTCGAAAGTTTATTCTTAACCTTGGAAACAGACAACAGAAGCAACATACTCCCAAAGGTTATTGAATGCAGTGACGTTGAATACATCAAAAAATAGACACATACAAAAATTGAAAAAAAAAAAAAAGAGTTCTTTTTCTGGCATTGGATCGGCCTCGTTTCTGACATGGCACTCCACTGCAGACTTTCTCTTTGCTGCTCCAAACAGCAGAGAAAGAACTTAAAGTCCTATTATCAAAAGCATATTCACAGGGCCAAAAACTTCGATTATGGTTGGAGGCATTGTTACTTTGGGTTGGTCAATGCATGAGCTGCATTAATTAATGGACTTTATTACTTAGAAAGAGAATTCAGTTTGTCCAATGGAGGAGTCTTTTTGACGCGATGACCTTTGCACTGTTGGTAAGACAGCAGATAGCCCAGCAAAATAGCAAGATGCTAACTGTTTGCGCTGTAAAATAAACAACCTTATTGTATCTGTTGTGTTCCCTAAACTGAAATGGTCTGCCACAGTCTTAAGGACGATATTCTTAGCTTTCAAACGATAGATATACACACACTGAAAAATATGGAAAACTATATGACACAACCTCTGCTTCGTAAAAGCAGTTGGCACATTGGACACTGCTACACTTATCTTCGTCCTCTCGTGTGTGCGCGTGCGTGCGCTTCCTTTGTCTGCTGGTGTGCAGAGACGAGCTATCGTAATTGTCAGTTGTCTCCATGTCTTAGACCGATACCTCGCTTGTACAGCAGCAAGGAGCTTCCGTCGTTGTCTGAGGTATTAGTCTTCCATGATTTCTTCACAGCTGTGCCTGTGATATCTCAGTTTCCTGCAAACGAGCCTAAATAATCGTCCTTAAGGACGGTGTGGGAGACGCAATTTCTATGATATCTTACTTTACGGAAAATCACAGATCCTATGACGTACAATCAACTGTGTGGTGAGGTAATATAATTACAGCATCAAACACGTTACGGCATTTCTTGCTATTTTGTGCGTATTCTGCATGTCTTACAGCAGTGCACGAAGCAAGGTGGTGCTTACGTCAAGAAAATCAGTACTCCAGTCCCTCATTGCTACCGCCAGAACACCCTCGGAACAGACGTTCTCCTATTTCTGAAGTTATAAGTTTAAAGAGAGCTGACACTCTAATGATCACGTTAAATCCAGCTCAATACACGCCCTACTTGATGACCCAACCCAATAGTAAATAATCCAATGCTGCTCAACATAATTGAAAAGTGTTGGGCCACTGTCTCGAAAAAATATTTGCTCTCTCCCGTAAACTCCACAATATGAATACATATAACTTTGCTGTCGTGCTCGCGTCTGGCAAGTCAGAGAATCATCCACGGAACAAAACAACTGCCACGATTGTGCAGTCGCCTACCATATAAGCGAGCAAATAAGTCCCGAAATGAGGGCCATCGAGAAAAATGCCAAACACAAGAAAACTCGCTTCTATTGTACATTTTTTTTAACAATAGCCTTATAAACAGTATGATCAAGACGTGTGACGTAGCATTAAATTATTAATATTGTATAGCGTGATACATCGAGCCCTGCACTCACGTCTAATAAACCTTCAAACGCCCTTCCCGCGTGAGTGGTGCTTCTTTGTTGCGTCTGTCTCTCTCAAGGTTGGAGAGATAAAAAAGCTTTCTCACCGCCGCAGAGTTGTCATACGTGTCCTTCCCCCTTAGAATTTTTTAACTGTAGGTTTAAAGATACCCATATTTTACACTTTTCTGTGTTTATTTTGAAGGTTGATCCATAAAAGATATATGGTGCTTAAGTCTACCAAAGCAAGACCAGTCTTCAGTTGTTAGAGTTTCATATATTTGTTAAGTATCTGTCCGAGTGGACTAGCAGGTTTTCGATCTCCTCTCTGGAGCCTCAGGGTAACAACAGGTCGGTGAGCCAATCAACTGGCTGTTTTCTGACGATTGAATAAGAAAATATAGCAGATTTCATAAAAGCACTCCAAAGATGACGCACAAAATCCTGCAAGGTGGATAGTGGGCTGGGCTTGGGGCATGGCTGACGGCCAGTGATGCTTTGTTGTGACATCACAAAGTCACGGAAGTCCCAACGGCTCGTTTTCTCCACAGTAGCATCATTTCTCTAGAGCAGGCTGTGTGCATTTCTTCTCGTGTGAGCTGAGCCTTTGATACTTCACAGTATAATATAGATACCTAGACGCTGATCTATAGATCAAGAGAGAACATGACATCTCAATTTATACAATATGGAACCTTTAATCAACAACAAACATGATAGAGATGTTTAAATGTGGATCTAAAGATAGATACTTAGAGTTTGTGCTTTCTAATTTGTCATGTACTTACCAATTTAAATAATGAAAACACTAATCACCAAAGTGTTCCTGTTAGATTCATCATGAGCAGGATGGTGGAATATGAAAAAAAGACACTCAGTAAAATTTAATGACAGGTTTATTATTTAAACAACCTTTCTATAATGGACAACAATGAAGTCTGAATAAAACTAATGTACAATAGCATGGTACTACACTGACAACTGCTTCACAACTTAACTGTCAATGTTGTTCACACTAAAAGAGTGTCTAAGGTGAATAACATCCTCCGAGTCACAGCAGCACATCGGTGGGTAGTTCCATCTGTTTCCTACTGAACACCGTTTTCATGTTAAACTGGTCATACTTTCACCTGTGAAGGTGGTGACTGTGCTAGAGCTGAACACATTCTGCTCTTCAAATGTTGCTTACTAACATCTATCAGCAACAGTTTGAAATGAAGTAAAAGGCCAAGAAACTGAATCTTGTGAACAGAGGACAGAGAATAATAAACACAAGAAAATTCCTGGAGAACTTTTGAATGTTCCTATGCTGCTTGGTGCGTGAACTTTCACACTCCTCATCGTTTTCAATCTGAAAGATAATCAGAAGAGCAGTGTGTGTTAATATAGATCTGATATTCATTAGAGGAAACAGTGATATCTGAAGTGAACTTCACCTCTGGAGACTCTCCTTATCCAGGACAGAGCGTTCTTCCCCGTCGCTGCCCTCTCCTGGTCTCTGGGAGGGAAGACAACTCGCTATTCCTCCTGCTCTGTTCTGGCAGGTGTTGCCAGGAGCTTGGAGGTACTTGGCACTGGCTTGAGAAAAAGGTTTTGGATCAAAAAATGAATTTTATGTTTGCATGAAAATGATAATACACAATTATTACTTAATCACAAGCTCTGAGGACACACGCATGTACCTGGGATGAACTGGTTCAGGTTGGAAGCCGGAAGGCTGACCCCGCCCTTTGTCAATCTACCCAGTCTCTGTGTACAGCTTGCACACCTGCTGGGTCCTGAATGCAGCTGAGGTGGTCCTCTGTGTCTCCATATGTCCTGGATGCAGAGAGAATCCAGCAAAGACACGTCCAGGGTGACGTGGAGATCTTGGATGAGGAGGACCATCTCCTCCGCCCCATGTGTCCTCCTCCAACAGTGGGGCCTCCCGCTCCTCCCAGGAGATCTCTGGATCACCTTGGCACCAGTCAGGCTGAGCATCCGCGCTTCCCCTCCAGCTGGGACCGCTATGCCTCAATGTGACAAGATGTGGCGTTATCAATCCAACACACCAACATCGGTAAACCAGGCAACTGTTTCAGAAGCAGCACCAGCGAGCTTTCTTTGTCACCTGGAGGGAGAGAGAGAGAGAAAGTGTTTCAATGTTAATGTTTAATATTTGTGTGTGATTTTAGTACACACACAGCAGTACTTGTACTTGTACTTGTTTTTTCCAAAGAAAAAAAAAAAAAAAAGAAAGGTAATACTAGATGCTAGCTAGCCCCCTCATTTGTTATTTGCAATCTGAAAATTGTTAAATTCATACATCAATGAAAAAGGAAGCCAGCTGCTAATTCTACTGCTAGCTAGGTGCTAATGCTAGTACTAGCTACGCCACCGCCCCTCTGTTCAGTTTGTCCCGTTTTAATTTCTCAACTAAGAGAAAAGAAAAAGCAAGACTAATGCTAACTGCTAACCTAGGTGCTAATGCTAGCAAGCTAGCCCCGCCCCTCTGTTCAGTTTGTCCCTGTTTAATTCACCAATAAAGGAGAAAAAAAAAGCTAATGCTAATGCTACACTGCTACTGCTAGGTGCTAATTCTAGCAAGCTAGCCGCCCCACTTGTATTTTGTAATCTGTTTGTCCCAGATAAACCAATAAAGAAAAAAAAAAAATGCTAATGCTAATGCTACACCCCTTCTTCCCCTTACATACACCAAGGCCTCATCGGTCTTAAACAACATCTTACCTGTAGATATGTTGGTTCAGTCCAAGGGCTCTTCCTGCCCTACCTGTGATATGCTGATCCAGCCTAAGAGCCCCTCCTACCCCCTTGATAACTTGAACCTGAGTGTTACATTGCAAGACCCTTTAGAGAACGTTACCTTTTGCTTCTAACCTCCTTTCCAACTTGTTACTCCTGTCTGACCAAATGTCTGTAACCCCAGGTCTATGCAAATACAATTGTCTATCCCCTTGTCTTCAACTGTATAACTGTCCCCCTGCCCTTCACTCTGGGCGTCAGTCTACTGCCTCAGACCCGCTCTGTGTCAGTTGGCCTCACCGTATCCTGGGATACCAATAAACTTTACATCACTACAGCAAACTTGAAACTAAGGACTTGAGTGAATTTTCTTCAACAACCTACAGTGTCCACACATGAAGATCTTTTCTTCCAAACATTAAACACAGTGTCTTACATATAAATATGTATTTTTTAATGTAACACTTGTGGCCATTAACATTTAGATTCCAGTACTTGATCAGCGATGCTCTTCCTTGTTCCCTACACCTCAGTCGTTATTACACTCTTGCGTGCGTGTCAGACATACAATACACATGACTTTTGGACTACACAGTTAGCTGTAAACAAACTGTCAAATAGTTTAAAAACATAGAGTTCATATTTTCATAGTCCTTCAGCCAATTATAGTTAATATCAGTTGGCTGTTCCAACAAGCATCACTTATTTTAGAGGGAGATTGTTACTGGAGCAAATAAATAATAACTGTCTCTCACACATTAGCAACTCACGGTGAATAAATTATTATACTGTGTAATAAAAAATTCTGCCCTGTTGAATTTCACCTACTTCTTTTTATCAAACAAACAAACTTACCATATGACCCAGTAGTCTTGAAACCACACAACTACTAAACAACATGCTGTCATACAAAAAAGCAAATTTATAAAGCTTTCAAAATGCTGCTTGCTCAGTTTGTCATGGGAGACCACCAAGTGTTAGAAATAGTGTGATGGGTCAGCCCTATGTTCCACATTTCTAAGAATGTTTTGAAAATTAAGGCCTATTTTCCCACAGTCTTATATGTTCCCATAACCCATTGTCCACACTAACCCGGTAATATTTATCCGGTTAGCCTTTCCGTGCCACATTAGAACGGTAGAATTCCGTAACTGAAAACAATGCTTTACAAAAATCGATCGCTGAGGTGGATAAATGTGAAGACGCCGGTGGGAACTGGATGACAAGCGAGGTTCTGAAGGGTATAAAAGAAGGGAAGTAATAGCGCCGTGGGATACATAACTAACATAGCTCCGGACGTTGATCTCACATAACACCAACTAACTAACTTGAGCGTCATTTTAGGATGAGACCATGAAACGATGTGGTGGAAAGGTCCAGAAAAAAGCTCTATAATGGTGGATAATTGAGTTTAAGAATTTTGTCACAAAAACACATTAATCTGTTCTATGAAATCCTACTTTTCTCTATTTTCTATAATTCATACAAAATGTCCAAATTAACTGCTTTAATGTTTTTCGTGAAGTGTTCATGTTCTTGCACTCAGGGCCGGCCTATAAGGTCAAACGGTCGTACACTAGACAAACAGTCGTTGGCGGACACAACACAACCAACACGGTGACATTACCAACTAGGCGAGCGTTCTCATATCTAAAACACGTAAAACAATTCTGGTATTACTTCCTGAGTCGGCAATAACCGGCGAGAGAGATGAATGTGACTACTTATAAACACATTAATAGAAGTCCATACATTTAATCTCCCCAACAGACGCTGAAGGAGTCCCCCCAGGACCGGTCGTTCACATACAGGCGCGCCAGGTGGGAGTCATCTGTCCTTCGTGTCGTGTCCTCTGTGATCAGTTTAAAATCGTCAAAACGCTGCATTAAGAGGCTCTCATCATATTCCATGTTGCTGAAGTTTTACGGAGTCCGGCTAGCTGACTTGTTCCCGCCTGAGAGTCCTGAAACTCTGGACCAAGTGGCAAACATGCCTGAGACGTCACCATTGCGTTTGTGAAACTGCCTTCTAGTTTGGCTTAAATGGACGTCGCCTTCTTTTTGGAGCCAGAGAGAAACCATATTTGGCTAAGCTATGAAGTATTATTTTTTTACATTTCTATTATAATTTATACTTACAATACTAAATAAGGATTTATCCACTCTCTTTATTATACGCAATACTTTATCTTTTTAATTTGTCAAGTTACAGTTGATTGTAAATTGCACACATTTATTTATTCATCCATTTATTACATTCTTTTGTTCACGTACTCCAGTTGATTGTAAATTGTTGCAAAGATTAAACAGCTTTTAATGTGAAATAGTTTTTTTTTATGAAGCTTTGCTTTGTTGATGGTTTTTATGGAGCGTGTCTATGTGTCAGTATGCAGTCAGACAGTTCAACAAAGTAACGAGATAATCCAATCAACACACTGAAGTTTTTTCCTGAAAATTTATTAATTAATCACAAAGACTTCTATGTTGCTTTAAAGAATTTAATTGGTGCTTCATATTGTAGAAACTGCACGGCCCTGAGAGCAAGTTATGATATACCAGAATTTATTCTTTAACGCTCACAGATGCTGACAATGTATGGTGAAGAAGAGCCTGAAAACAAGAAATCAGAGTAGTTAATCATATCTTTTTATATTGCATCCGTGCTTCCCCCATTCCAGCAACCAGTAAATACAGTATCCAATCAGCACTCGTCACTATCCTTCGTAATTCTCTACAACAATACCATAGGAAAAGCGAGATAGATAGCAGAGAGTGACATGACAGTCCATAGACAACGTAAATTCTCCAAGTCCTTCGCATCATGGATAGCACAGGGGATGATACAGTCATGATCGATTCACTATGCCAGTCTGTAGCTAGTCTCGCGAGACCAAGCATTGTTCCCCATCTCAGTAATCTATACTACGTGCCCCGGCCTCAGGATATTGCAATTGCCATTACATATGCTTACTTTATCATTACAGCCTGACATATAAATAAGCAGAATGTTTTTTAGGCAGTCAAGTAAAGGATGTGAAAGAACTGGGAGGAAAATGTGAAAATGGTTTAGACAACACTGGACAAACTAATCAATACACAGCTATAAAAAACAAAATTTACTTGCTCCCTTACTGTACGCTATACATCTATTTATGTTTTTATTGGTTGAAAAATAAAGCCATTTGTACTGGGCTCTAGGTTCACATGTTGCTCGCGTAATCTGTAAACAGCCCGGCTTCAAGGTTAACGACTTCTACAAAAAACGAGCTGTTGAAAAGACACTGCTCTCTGACAAAAGGTAAAACATCTCAATAGAAGCAGTGTATAAATATTGTACATCTAGATGTGTTAGCTACAATAAACAACAATGTCATTTGCTAATCTAATATCAAGATTTATTTTTTTTAAAAAGTAGAGAAATCCCAGCTTAAGAATTTGATGATGAGAATAGTGAGAATTGAGAACAATAAAAAAAATCAGTTTTTCAATGGTTTATCAGTTGCAGGCTTATTGATCAAGCTGGCAACCGGCACATTGCTGTAAAAACAAGAGCAGAAACCCTTTAACTTTCAATAAATATTCAATGGTCTCAATGCTTATACAATCGTAACTATATCATTTGGCACACTAAGGGAGTCTGAGTGATAAATAGTTGCGAGCTATATCTTTTAGCTGATAAACACAAAAACCTGTAGTTTCTTACTATTAGCCAGTAACAAGGAGTTTGCATGGATGCGTATAGTGTATGAGGAAATCCTTTTCTTTTTTTTTTCAATAAATAAGTTCTCTCTCCATGATAACCTCTATTCTCCCACCATAAACACAAAAGAACAAAGCCCATTGATAGATAGAAAATACTTTGGAGAAAAAAAAAAGCATAAAAATATAAAAGAAAAACTAAAAAACCATGTATCCACTAATAATACCAGAAATCCTCCCTAAGTGACGTCATGCTTTCTTTCGATGGCTTACAAATGATAGGTTTGTATTCCAGACAGAACAACAGCTAAAACTGCTATATACAGAATACCTTGATTGCAGACTGGAAGGGTGTAGGTAAGATATAAAGCACTCCATTAAAGCACATTTTGAAATTTGAATTGAACTAAAATATCTCTGTGTAATGTGGAAAATGTGCTGAACCCACTGAGAGTGTGAGCATGCGAAATCTCTTGCTAGCTCCATGCACGGTCTTTGAAGATTGGAGTACTGACGAAGATGCAGGTGCACTACAATCGGATCATTCTAGCAGCTAAAGAGGCTATGTTTTTTTTTTGTGAGGAGGGGTGTGAGATCAACTCTCTGAGCTAAAACAAGAGTTGAAAAATTCTGAGCTTACATTCATCATCCATTTTAGCTGGATGCTCTCTGTCTGCTGGATAAGTAAAATATTTCAGGTTAAGCAGCATTTGGACTGCATAGGTTTACGGGGATATCGAGCGACGTGTGTGTTTAGAGTACACTAGTCTGTTTCCCAACGTTGGTCAAGTCAAGATTGGCTTAAAATGCAGCTAGTCTACCCACTGTTCTGCAACTACTTCCCCACACAGCCCTGGTACACTTGTACCAATAGATCACCAGTTAATCTGACAAACATTTAACAACACTAAAAATAGCATTTTCATCAGAGCGAGTGCATTTTCCTGTGTTGTTTCCATGGGCTCACCAACATGGCGTAACCTAACCCACACTCTCACAACACCACTCTCAAAGCCTCACTTATGTTTCTAACAGGTGGGCCTCTCGTTCATGCTTGACGAAATTCCCACTCCACGCATATGAATAACCTCCTTGCTTGTGAAGTTTTATACTACGGCTTGGTCGTAGGACCACCTGGCAAAACACCAATCCCACTATCTCTCTCTGATGAAAATGCTAATGAGTGCTGTTATTTTAGATCACCTCTCAGTTATAGTGCCACACTCATGTACTTGCTGATATTTCAAACATCCTATAAGTGCATTACAAGCCAATTCTGACCTACCTAACTGGAACACAGACAGGGACTCTAAACACCACCCCACCTCCTCTCATACTCCCCCGTCTCACCCTACTTCGACACGTCGCACACACAACTGCTCTCACCCCTGACATATTTACTTACTTCCAGCAGACAGAGAGCCATCCAGCTAAACGGTGATAATGCTAAGTTCCCAGACTATGGGTTTACACCTACTGTTTTAGACTCAGGAAGTGATCTCCACCCAAAACTCAAAACTCAAACAAAAAAAATTAATAGCTTCTTTTAGCTGGCTACGATGATCCGAGTCTCTCAAACGCTGCTAAACTATGCTCAGTTTCAAACTCCTCTACCAAGCCGTGTGGCAGCTGCGGAGAGTGTTGATGATCAATCTCAGGGGTTCAGCACATTCTTCACGACGTTACACAGAGAGGGTATTTAGTTTCAATATACAAAATTTCACAAAATGGTGCTTAATGAGCTTGTTGAATTACATACCAAATAACACCCTGCTCAAGTGCTGAATAAGAGCCCGTTCATAGCTTATACCAAGTTTGTGTTTGCTGGCGAGAAACAAAGCCGTCATTGTAAGCACAAAAAAGCTGGAACTTTCAAGAGTTTAAATCAGTAATGCTGCGAAACATGTTCCATTTTCTTTTTATTTTCTTTTTTTTTTCCCAAGTTATTTTTAAAAGTGGCTTTTTTTATGTGGGAGAAAGGTTCAGGAGAGAGAAAGCTATTTTGAAACAGAAACAGATAAAAAAAAAGGAATTTCCTCACAACCACCATGTGACATCTCACTGCCACATTAGCAACAAAACCCGTTTTTGTGTTGTCAGACACAAGAAAAGAATATAGTCGCAACATATATCAACAAGACATACACAATCCTGACAAAATGTGCCAATGTATATGTACATGTATTATAGGCATTGAGTACATGAAATATTATGGAAAGTTTTAAAGGGTCTGGCTTTGTTATTTTACAGGCCATTCTGCTCGAGGGAAGGTGCCAGTGCTTGAATTCAATAAGCTGCAATCTGAATTAAACTCATTTAAAACTGCATTTATTTTTTCAATCCACATTCTCATAGAATTTTAACTGGTATTTCTACTTTTTTAAAAGAACAAAAAAACACTTGACATAGCAAATTAAAATGACATTGTTTTATTCGAGCCCAAAAAACAATTACGAGTACCCCAAAAAGCATATTAACCATGCTCTAATGTTTGAATGGAAACTTGTCCTTATCACACATTATGTCAGAGAGACAATAAGTCCGCTTCTCAACAGACTAGTTTTGTAAAGAAGAGTCCGTTAACGAAGCTGATTTACAACATATGTTGATTCAGTCCAAGGGCTCTTCCTGCCCTACCTGTGGATATGCTGATCCAGCCTAAGAGCCCCTCCTACCCCCTTGATAACTTGAACCTAGGTGTTACATTGCAAGACCTTTAGAGAACGTTACCTTTTGCTTCTAACCTCCTTTCCAACTTGTTATCCTGTCTGACCAAATGTCTGTAACCCCAGGTCTATGCAAATACAATTGTCTATCCCCTTGTCTTCAACTGTATAACTGTCCCCCTGCCCTTCACTCTGGGTCAGTCTACTGCCTCAGACCCGCTCTGTGTCAGTTGGCTCACCGTATCCTGGGATACCAATAAACTTACATCACTACAGCAAACTTGAAACTAAGGACTTGAGTGAATTTTCTTCAACAACCTACAGTGTCCACACATGAAGATCTTTTCTTCCCAAACATAAACACAGTGTCTTACATGATAATATAGTATTTTTTAATGTAACACTTGTGGCCATAACATTGTTCAGTCTGATCAGCTGTGCTCTTCCTTGTTCCCTACACCCTCACTGTCGTATTACACTCTCTGCCCCATGTCAGACATACAATCACATGACTTTTGGACTCCACTGTAGCTGTAACAAACTGTCAATAGTTTAAAACATTAGAGTTCATATTTCATAGTCCTCAGCCATTATAGTTAATATCAGTGTGCTGTTCCAACAGCATCACTTATTTAGAGGGAGATTGTTACTGGAGCAAATAAATATTAACTGTCTCACACATTAGCACTCACGGTGAATAATTATTATACTTGTTAATAAAAATTCTGTTGCACTGTTGATTCACCTACTTCTTTTTATCAAACAAACTTACATATGACCAGTAGTCTTGCAACACACAAACTAAACAACATGCTGTCAATACAAAAAGACATTTATAAAGCTTTCAAATGCTGCTTGCTCAGTTGTCATGGAGACCACCAAGTGTTAGAAATAGTGTGATGGGCTCAGCCCTATGTTCCCACATTTCTAAGAATGTTTTGAAAATTAGGCCCTATTTTCCCACAGTCTTATATGTTCCCATAAGCCCATGTCCACACTAACCCGGGTAATATTTATCCGGTTAGCCCTTCCGTCCACATTAGAACGGTGAATTCCGTAACTGAAAACAATGCTTTACAAAAACGATCGCTGAGGTGGATAAATGTGAAGACGCCGTGGAACGTGGATGCAAAGCGTTCTGAAAGGGTATAAAAGGGGAATATAGGGCTGTGGGAACATAGACATGCTCCCGTGTAATCTCCATAACAACCAACTAACTAACTGAGCTGCATCATTTAGGTAGACCATGAGATGTGGTGGAAAGGTCCAGAAAAAGCTCATAGGTGGATACTGAGTTAAGATTTTGTCCAAACACATTAATCTGTTCTATGAAATGCTACTTTTCTCTATTTTCTTAATTTCCAAAATGTCTCAATTAACTGCTTTAATGTGTTTCGTGAAGTGTTCAGTCTTGCACTCAGGGCCGCCATAAGGTCAACGGTCACTAGACAAACAGTCGGGGGACACACACACAACAGGTGACATTACCAACACGAGCGTTATTCTCAATATCTAAAACACGCAAACAATTCTTGTATTACTTCCTGAGTCGGCAATAACCGGCGAGAGATGAAGTGAACTTACTTAGACACATAATAGAGTCCATACATTTAATCTCCCCACAGACGCTGAAGGAGTCCCCCAGGACGGTGTTACATCGCGCGCAGTGGAGAGTCATCTGTTCCTCGTGTCGTGCCTCTGTGATCAGTTTAAAATCGTCAAAACGCTGCATTAAGAGGCTCTCATCATATTCCATGTTGCTGAAGTTTTACGGAGTCCGGCTAGCTGACTGTCCCGCCTGAGAGTCTGAACTCTGGACCAAGTGGCAAACTGCCGTGACGTCACCCATTGGTTTGTGAACTGCCTCTAGTTTGGCTTAATGGACGTCGCCATCTTTTTTGGAGCCAGAAGAAACCATATTTGGCTAAGCTATGAAGTATTATTTTTTACATTTCTATTATAATTTTATACTTACTACTAAATAGGATTTATCCACCTCTCTTTATTATGCAAGCTTTTATTTTTAATTTGTCAGTTACAGTTGATTGTAAATTGCACACATTATTTATTCATCCATTTATTACATTCTTTTGTTCACGTCTCCAGTTGATTGTAAATTGTTGAAATTAATACAGTTTTAATGTGAAATAAAGTTTTTTTATGAAGCTTTGCTTTGTTGATGGTTTTTATGGAGCGTGTCTGGTATGAATTTTAACAGTAGCAGCAGCACAGTATAGAAATCACAACACACTGAAGTTTTTCCTGAATTTTTAATTAATCAAAGACTTTCTATGTTGCTTTAAAGATTAATGGTGCTTCATATTGTAGAAACTGCACGGCCCTGAGAGCAAGTTATGATATACCAGAATTATTCTTTAACGCTCACAGATGCTGACATGATGGTGAAGAGAGCCTGAAAACAAGAAATCAGAGTAGTTAATCATATCTTTTATTGCTATGTGCTCCCCATTACAACAAACAGTATCAGTAGTGTACACTTCAATCTACACAAATACATAGAAAAGCGAATAGAGCAGAGAGTGACTGACAGTCATGACAATCGTAATTCTTCAATGCATGGATAGCACAGGGGTATTGATACAGTACATGGAGAATCCTATGCAGTAATATCTGTCTGAGGCTCAGGGATTGTCAATGTAACATCTACAACTATCCTATTTATCATTACAAGCTCTCTATAACATTAGCAGCAATGTTTTATAGGCAGCAAGTAAAGGATGTGAAAAGAACTGGGGAGGAAAATGTAAAATGGTTAGACAACACTGACAACTACAAACAGCATAAAAAAACAACTTTACTTGTTTACTGGTACTACACTATTTATGTTTTATTGGTTAAAATAAAGCATTTGTCTGGTCAGTACATGTTGCTGCGATGTAACAGCTCGGTTAACGACTTCTACAAAACAGCTGTGAAAAGACAGCTCTCTGACAAAAGGTAAAACATCTCAAAATAGAGCATGTATATTTACATCTAATTGTTTGCAAAAAACAATGTCATTTCTAATCTATCAAGTTTTTTTTAAAAAGTAGAAATCCAGTTAAAATTTGAGAATGTGGATGAAAAAAAAACATCAGTTTTCAATGGTTTATCCGTTGCAGCTTATTGATCAGCTGGCACCGCACATGCTGTAAAAACAAAGCAGAACCCTTTAACTTTCAATAAATATTCATGTACTCAATGCTATATACATGTACTATACATTGGCACACAGGAGTGAGTGTGAATAGTTGCGAGCTATTTCTTTGCTGAAAACACAAAAACTGTGTTTTTGCTATTGCAGTCAGATGCATGGTGGTTGTGAGGAAATCCTTTTTTTTTTTTTTCAATAAATAGCTTTCTCTCTCCTGAACCTTTCTCCACCATAAAAAAAGCCATTTTAAAAATACTTTGGAAAAAAAAAAGAAAATAAAAAGAAAATAAAAACATGTTCCACATACAGTAAAACTCTTGAAAGTCCAGCTTTTTGTGCTTACAATGAGGCTTTGTTCCAGCAAACACAAACTGTATAACAGAACCTTATTCAGACTGAAGGGTGTAGTAAGATTAAAGCTCCATTAAGCACATTTTTGAAATTTGAATTGAACTAAATATCTCTGTGTAATGTGAAAATGTGCTGAACCCACTGAGAGTTGACATCAAACTCTGCAGCTCCACACGGCTTTGAAGATTTGGAACTGACAAGTAGCAGGTGAACACATCGGATCATCTAGCAGCTAAAGAGCTATTTTTTTTTGTTTGAGGAGTTGGTGGAGATCAACTCCTGAGCTAAAACAAGAGTGAAAAATCTGACTTACATTCATCACATTTAGCTGGATGCTCTCTGTCTGCTGGATAAGTAAATATTCAGGTAAGCCATTTGCACTTCATAGGTTAACGGGGATATCAGAGTGTGTTTTAGAGTCTGTCTGTTCCCTAGTGGTCAAAAATTGCTTAATGCAGCTTTAGATGTTTGAAATTCAACAGTACATGTCACTATAGAAAGTAATCTGAAAATACAACACTAAATAGCATTTTCATGAGGAGTGTTTGTGTTTTTCATGGTCACACAATGTAAAAAAACTTCACAACACATTTTCAATGCGTTGTGAATTTCTCAGCTGAACAAGAGCCCACTGTAAGAAACATATAGCATTGAGAACACTTGAAAAACGTGTCCCCTACGTAGTTCCCTTCTTTGACTTGACTGCTTCAATATTTCCGAGCGAGAGCGTTCACGAGGAGGGCGGTACAAAGAGTCAAAAAGGTTGATGGCTAAAACCAAACAAACTTCTCGTTTAGAAAAAGGTAAAGGCCGGGATGAAGATGCTTCTTTAAGGAACAGTGTGACATGCTTGGAAATATGCTCATCCACTTTCTCTTTGAGAGTCATATTCTTATATTGGTATGCTAAATATGATATGGTTTTTTGTACGAATAAACAAACAAGACTTTAGAGGGCTAGCCGTTTCCCCCTGTTTCCAGTCTTTATGCTAAGCTAAGCTAACTATCTCCTGCCTGTAGCTTCATATTAAGTGTACAGACATGAGATTGGTTTCAGTCTTCTAATCTAACTCTTGACAAGGAAGTTAATGAGGGTATTTCCCAAAATGTCAAACTATTCCTTTAAAATAATAATAAAAAAAAAAAAGTCAGGGAAAACTGCCCCAGAGATTTGGAATAATGTGGAATAATGCACCATTCATCCGTTCACACTGATGTCAATACAGTGCTACTGAAGGTAAACATTCAGAAGAATCTCTCTTACTCTAATTGATTAAAAAGGGTGTTTGAAAGTATCCTTAGCTTTTTAAAATAATACTGATATTTTCATGTACAGTATTTACAGGAACTTTTATAAATACCCATTTCCATAGAAACCGTAGAGTGCCACTCAACAGACATTGCTGGATATAAAAAAAAAACAAAAAACTATACAACTAAAACCATTTTCCTCATGGTCTTCACTCGTACATCTCTGGTCACTTTCCAAAGTCCGGGGTTTGATTTAGTATATGCAGTGACCCTACAGTGACCCTTTATATATGTTTTTTTGGCAAGAAAATGGCAGTTTGTAACATTCAAGTAAAAGGGGATTTTCAGCTGTGTCAGATGATCTGTTTTAGATCTTTAAAACTTTTTTGTCCGTTATCTTTAACTTCAAAATCATAGCAAACTAAATCATCAACATGACAACTGTAACTATTAACGCTCAAGATGTGTAGTGATTTTTTTTTTCTTTTACAAGTGCAACATGTACTTCTGCACTACTTCCTGTATCTACTTCTGTACTGGGTGAGTTCTTCTTGTGCGAGTCTGCAGTTGTTTCCAAATTGAATCAGCTGTAACTGACGGCACCTGTTGACATGTTCGCTCTCTCCATCTGCTGAGCGTTTGCCGGAGGCCCCCGCTGCACCCCTCCACACACACACACACACACACACACACACGCACACACACACACACACACACACACACACGCACACACACACACACACACACACACACACGCACACACACACACACACACACACACACACGCACACACACACACACACACACACACACACACCCCAGGTGCCTGATTCATTAAATGAAGAGAAAAGACGAATCAGAGAGTAAAATGCCGACACCTTCCTGCACCTGTCCCCTCAGTGGTGACATCAAAGAAAAAAGCTTCAAGACTTTTTGTGTCAAAAAGTCAAGAGTCTGATTGGAATTAAGCAACAACTTCTTTGTAATATCCAGATGTTTAAAATTTGGAGGCAGTGTGGTAAATACAAGCGTATTTTGAATATAAAACTGTCCTTTGGCTGTTTTTGTATCCCTGAAATTATTCTCTATGAACTATCAAAGCTGTGTTTCATTAAGCTTGAAATTAATAATCATTTTTTCGTCTAATTATGAAGTGTGAAAGCGAGGTGACACGGGTGTTTCACTTCAAATACTATGGGAGCTCATTGTAAAATGTCAGAGTGATATTTAAAGTCAGAGTCGGGGGCAAAAAGGGAAGGGAAATTCTTTACAACAAAGTGAACCAGCACTTTTCTCTCTCTCTCTCTCTCTCTCTCTCTCTGGTGTTTTTGGCATGAGAAGACTCAAGATGAAGCTGGATTATCTACTGTACATAAAGAGTCCTGAAGGGAAGGCCGTCACTTTCATCTCTCCACTTTAGAATACGGTGTAGGCCGCCGACTATCTGTCGAGCTGCTCGACCTTTGACCCTTAGCGGGATCTGCCAGCGGAGATGGTGCCATGGCGGGCAGCTTCCTGCCAGTGAGACCCATGTGCCGTGGAACCCGTCTCGGTGCCGTGGTGATCTTGGACTGGGTTTTCTTGAGCGGAGCAGGGGTCGTGATGTGTCTCGCGGCATTGCCTGACGTGGCGGACGCCTTGCCTGAGCCTTGTTTAGCACCGCGAGTGGCGTTTGCCGCTACAGAAGCCGTTAATGTCTCCAGGAGCTGAGAGGCTGATCCGAAGCGGATGTGCTCCTCCGTCTCAGCCGCCTCGGTGAACAAGGATAGAGCTCCGCTGCGCTTGCTGCAGGACTCGCAGCACAGTTTGTTGTACCCTGGAATCGAGCAGTACCGTGCGAGGACCTCCATTTGGCAGAAGATGGATTTGTCCCCGTTACAGGGCTCATCTGAAAGTTGAAGAGCATACAGTGTGAGCTCAGTGCGTGCCACAGAGCTGAAAAGTGAATAGTGGTGAGACGTAGCCTTGGACAGGGATCTCAAAAGATGAGTGGAAGTAGATGGACTGCAGAGCACTGAGGCATTGATTTTAATCAGAGACTGACAGCTGAGGGTTTATGTTATGAAAACAACTGTAGCCACAGCAAAGTGAGCAGTGAAGTCTGTTGGACAAAAGCTGTGACCGACTTTTAAAGTACAACATACTAATTCTAAATGGGTTTTGAGTTAGCCCCAGTCCGTGCCTCACATATTATCTTTAGCCTTACATTCCAGTCACAGTGGTAGCCTAAGTGTTTGTTTCTCCAAAAGACAAATAAAACAAAACAAACAGAAAATCAATCTTATAAAGATTTACAGCTGTTCTGCAGAAATTTCCAGAATCCTCAAAGACTCGTAACCATCTGGATGAAAAAATGTGTCCGCTGTGTAATAAAGATTTTTAACCAGTTTCATAAGTGGAGACTCTAATCTTAATCCCAACAAAGATGGTGTGTGGTGGCTACAATCTTTTCACTGACTCAAATGGAAAGCTAATACATGAGAGGCACAGACTGGGACTAGTTTTGAATATGTAGCTTGATCACACTGGGAAAGTGTCCAACTTAAATCTGTTCGTATTCATACTGAAAAATGCTTGATTTTTTTGTGTGTGTGGTTGATGGACACTGTTATCCATGCAAGACACAGAGGAGAAGAAATTTGAGGGAAATTTATCTGCAAACATAAAAACACACAAACCATTCACTTCCATACATTTTGCTTTCTCTAGCATGGCATGATCCATTACAACATTGGTGCATATGGCACCTTTATCTATTGTACACTAACCTCCGACCCACTTTACTATGACAATTCATATATTGTACATACTGTATACTTAGTAAAAAATTGTAATTAATAATAGAGTGCTGCAGGAAAGAGTCATAAAAACTGGAAATTAGTTGCATTTGAACACTTCCACTTCCCTCATCCTGAAGTCTCTGGGTTTTTAGAT
This sequence comes from Seriola dumerili, assembly GCF_002260705.1. NCBI lineage: Eukaryota > Metazoa > Chordata > Actinopteri > Carangiformes > Carangidae > Seriola > Seriola dumerili. Next base: position 344,119 of record NW_019174988.1, on the reverse strand, counting down.
AGATGACTGAAAGAAGGTCTGTGGTTAACACAAGGAAATTTCCATGTTTTATTCTGCAACATAAAATACGTCAGTAAATACCACGGTCGGTTTTTCTTTAAGCTTTTATGTGTCTTAAAAAAAGGCGGTTGCTAACAAGTGGCTAAATGAGGCTACAGAGGTTGTCGGGGATGTTAAACGTCATCACACTGAACATGAAAGCAGATCTACTCACCAGTCCACCTTTACAGCCTCGTTGGGTTTATACTTCACTAAGCTCGTAGGAGGAAAGGCTTTTCAGAGCTAAATCAAACTATAAGTTGAAAGTTTAGCGGTGTAGTTTGTTTATAGCCGAACATTAGCTTTTTACTTCTGGTGATTGTATTTACGCTTCAAAAATCAATAAAATAATAAAAGTGATTTTCATTTGTGAAATCATTATCTTGAACAAAATGTGTAAGAACTTTTGTTGGTCACAAATGTTATTTTCTGCAGTAATCCAAAATCCCATGTACAACTTCCATTGGCTTTTTAAAATATGTCATCCCTGCAGCGCTCTATTAGCAATTCAATAGTTTTTCGGCTTTCATCAAAACCTCTTTGTCCACCCTCTTTAAACTCGAAACAAACCTGAACCTGCCCTGAATGTAGAACATATTGTAACATCTTCCTGAGTTTCAGCCTTTTGTACATTCACTCCTCATATCAATCGTTTCAAAGTCCTGCATCTCTCTGAATTCACTTTAATCATTATTCTGTGCTCATTCAGAGTGACATATTGATTGACTCTTTAAACCCTTGTACTGCAGCTGCATGTACTGTAAATCAATATTAGATCAGAACAGTATAAGCATTCATGTTCTCCCCTGCTGAACAGAAAATGTGTATTACTGGCATCTTCATCCTGGTTTATCCCTCTGTCTCAGCTGCAAATATCACCTTGGCATTTATGTTTTAATAAATGAGTTCATAAAAGCACTCGGTATACGTCGACCTTTAAGAGTGATGTACAGTGTGGCTGAGACCACTTAGACTTTTGGACCTGACTCTACTTTAACTGACATAGTTAATAAAAAAGATTAACACAGGAAAATGTCACATTTTATTTCCTGTCAGTATTCAATAATGTATCATCATTAGATGAGACTGACAGGAACACAACCACTACACAACAAACATGTCTCCTAGTCAGGTATGATTCGTCACTCTGCTGGACCAAAGCTTGAGTTCAACTTCTCATTTATAAATAAGAGGAAGATTTTGTTACTTCTTCTTTCAGATAGTTTCATAGTCTTGCTTGCTTTCTCCAAGTAGGGTCCAGGGACCCACAGGGAGGAGGCTCCTATTGGTCCCCAGCAAAAAGGGGAATAATTTATTTTGACTATATTTCTATCCATAAGTAACACAATGACAGAAGGTATGAATATTTTGGTTTTGGGTTTAAACACTTTCTGTAATAAAACATCTAAAAGCAAAAAATCTTATCAGATGGGGGTCGCTGGTCTACGCTGCTGAATATTGTACAAACAGTGCAGTAGTTTTGAAAAAGTTTTTCATGTAGTTTTCTTCCTTCCAGGTCACCATTGTTTTCTATTCATTTCTGTGGACAATCAAAACAATTGGGAGACTTGAAACCTGCTTGAGCCCCTATATAATCCATCAGTGAGAAAGTCTATATTATTTTTGTATTGTTGTGAGGCCGGTGAAGACTTTTCCCTGAGCCTGGAGATGAGCTGTATTTACTATCCAACAATAATGGAACTTTGAAACAAAGAATGCAGACTAGATATTCACTGTGATGAATTACACTTACAACTGCTAATTGGTAATAATGCCATACGGGAATTAATTGGAATCAATGACTGCCTGCAAGGTTGGACGATTTGTAGTGAAGGAGGTGAAACCAGCAAAAATGGCTCCTTAATGGCTTGTGTTTGAAACGCAATGACAATCATTGCCTGGAGGACTTGTTACTGGCTTTTATTCTAAAGGAGGCAAAATGTGTTAAATTAGCTTAAAAAGAAACTGCAGCTGAACACTATGATGAACTATGTGTTTGGCTAGAATAGGCATTCACTTTCCTTTGGTTCTTAATAAATGACATGCTCACCATGGCAGGGTCCAGGTCTGCATGGTCTCACAGTCTCAGGTTTTTCTCCATTACACTGATCTCCGATCCGACAAGTGACCAAACGCCTCTCCATCCCCTCCCCACAGGTCACAGAGCACTGTGGGAGAGAGCAAACAGTGAAATCACTCACACACAGCAAAACAAGACAATTTTTGGAGGGCAGAGCTGGAACGAGTTCAGGCAGGTCACACGGGCAACAGCAAATCTCAGTGTGGAGATTCCTCTGAAAATACACAGGAGAATCTGTGAGGAATAAAGTCACCACCAAAACAAAGTCTGCTGGATATTGGGAGGCTTGCGTTGCTGTTGGTTACAGTGGCAATACTTTGTTTTCACTCGGCACAGCGTGTTTACAGTGTCTCGATTGAATTTCTGAGCTGGGCTGAAGAGTTTGTGGAAGAGGAGGCATCTCTTCTTTTTATTGTTTGTGCTGAAGAACAACTTTGATTAGAGGCTCCAATATTGGTTCCAATATATTTTTTGTAAAGTCATTGTAAAACTCAAAACAGTTGAGGGACTATCAGGCCCTTGAACTGTGAATAGGTTTTTATGAATTCACTGAAATCTAAAGCGCTCTGCACAATTCTTTAAATTGGTTTTTGCATAGAAATATATATTTTTCTTTCATATCTCCATCCAGCAGCTTCAAAATACACATAATGATAGTCATGTGGTGGCCAAGATTTGTGCCATGATTTAAGTGAGTCAGGCTCATTACCACTGAGAAATGTCAATTTAACGTGACTTTTTGATTGACTGTGTGACTCCTCCCCAAAATTTTGACAAATTCTAGTCAGTGGTTTCTGAGATATCCTGTAACTATTAGACAAAAAAATGAATAAACTTAACACCCAGGGATGAAAACCGAGTCTCCATGATGGATGTAAAGGGGTCAGTTTGCCTCCAACTAAGTGACTGTTGCATCATTAAACAGCGTCTGAAATCCCCAACCCCGGCACCTCTCTGACATTCAGGACTGAGGAACTATATCCAATATTTTTCATAACTTTTCAAAATTAGCAATCTGACAATGACGCCCACTAACCAGTTATGTGGGGGTGAGAAAGTGAACGTCTCCCTTTTTTATTTTTCATACAACTTCTTCTGTTACTTCTTTGTGCACAAATTAGTGCAACAACCATTAAACCTTTGAGGAGGCAGTTGTTGAATCGCCTCTCTAAGCCAGCAGGCTTTTCAAGTGCGATCTTCTCATAGCAGGAATGAACACTTTTGCCTTCAGACGTGATGGGACAACACTTTCTACAAACTAATTTGTTAAAAGTACACCTTGGCCTAATCTAGAAACAGAAAAAAGATTACATGAAACCTTGAATCAAGTGGGCGTATGTGCTGTGTAAACCCTCAAACAACAATCAGTGGATGGATGAAGCCGAAGCAGCAAGCAAACCATTAATCTTTGGTGGCTTGATCCCCTGATGTGACCCTGGCGATCCCCTGCTGAGACAATCTGTTTACTCCTGAATGAGACAACTACTGAGAGCTGTAGCCCAAATGTTCTCAATGAAAACTTTAAACAAACTGGTTGTAAAACAGTAATTAAAACTTTTATTTTACTATGTCTAATGAAAAATCTCCCAGTTTCAGTGACTATAATCCTAAAAATATAATGTTAGGAGTCATGTATTATTATGAATACATACAACTATTGCTATCATACAACTACTATTGCTGAGTGCTCAAATATGCATATATACATGAATATAAGGAGCTGTATTCCAATAAGGAGGCAGACCATGTTATCAAAAAATCTGAACCCATCTCACATAAATCAACTGCTGACATGAAGAATTGCATCTTATTAGCCTTTATCTCTGCTCCACCACTCAGCTGAACTCCTGATTAATTAGAGCTCCAGCAGCTTCCTGTTGCTTCTAATTCTTCTTCTTCTTCTCTAAAAGTGTTTGTGCCGCAAAAACCTCGAGACCAGGAAACACTATGCTGTCTTGGGATATTCTGCCACTAGGGGCGCCTCAATTGCAAAGAGTTTATATCTCATAATTGGCTGCATGGACTCTGTTCAAAATTCAGTTAGCACAAACTTGGATCAGTCCATGCATAAAATTTGGAAATGATTGATTAAAGTGCGCGTGCCTTATTATTACAAAAATCTCAATTTCTTCACATTTCAAAACTTCCAAACTTCAAGAACATTGAAATCATCCACACGTCTCCAGTGGTGAAATTTTTTCAGCACATCTGCTGAATTGTGACAAATGTTGTCTATATTTTTCCAAATATACAAAATCAATTAACATCTACATCTTCATATTTCTTCATTCTAAAGCTACCAAAATTGACAGACATTCTCCAGATGGTAGACATCAAGTGTTTCAAACAGTGTCTGGACCAGTGAAAAGATGATGTTTCAGTGATATTTATCATCTTGCTGTAAATTGTACAGCGTTGGATTCAAAGTCGCCAAAATATTTGATGTTAAACGGTGTGAGTGTGTTTTAAGGTGAAACAGACAAAAATCTCTCAGTTCTGCCCATGTGATGTCATTTCCTCAGCTTGTGATAAGGTGAGTGCAGCTCATGTTTTTCCAGTGGCGCAGTCAATAAGTCGCCTTCTCTGGAGATGCAAAGGTCAGGTGATCGAAACCCCAGATAACCAATGTCCTACTGTGGCAAAAATGCAGCAATTCATGCATATGTTATCCAAACACATGAGATCTGCTTGGACCCCAACAATTCAAGCGTGCGGCTGCTCTAGTTGGCTTTTCAAATGGAGGAACTAAAACATGTGTTCAGATGAGATGTAACACTGCTCTAAGTTATATATATATATATATATATATATCAGATGCCTCATGTTTTATTTTTGTACATGACCTCATCAAGTTCAGAAATCACAGCTGTCTTGTACTTTAAAGCTGCTGCTGTATCAGCCCCAATCTATGGGAAAATGCTGGTAGCAAGAAAGCTGACATCAGTCAATCGGAAGGAATAATAACATTAAAAAGAAAATCCAAAGAAGAACTGAATTTAACCTCTAAAAATGTGCTCAGCTGTACAAACCTCTGACCAGGCTCCGGTCCTCCACTGAGCAGGACATGGGACTCTGTTACACGGCCTCCGGCTCTCTGGCTTCTCGCCGCTGCAGTATTTGCTGTGGACAGAGCGGTTGGTGCTGTCATGGAGCAACTGTACGCAGCGAACGGTCCGGATCTGAAAGCCCAGGCTGCTGCAGGTTTTGGTACAATACTCCCACTCCTCTGAGACCCACCTGCACAAATAAACACGAGGAGATTACTGAGGATATACAGGAGGTACCAGAACAACACACTCCATTACAAGTAGAAGTCAAATAGCTATTTCAAATATCAAAAGTACAACATTAAGTAAAATAAAGTGGCTTCAGAAAATATTCAGAACCCTTCACTTTTTCCACTTTGCCCATTAATCTACACTAAATGACCAATAATGACAAAGTGATTTTTTTGGACAGAACAGAAAAGGTCATTCGATGATTAACGGGGCAGGAACCAACAAAAAACTAAAATATTCTACACAAATCTGTATTTATTTATACTTTTCTCTACTCTTTTATTATTGAATAATTTTACCTGTTTGAGTTTAAATGAAACAGTCATATACATGTGGAGGTGGAATCCCTCTTTGGTGGAAATATTTAAGCCAAATATTTGTTTAAGCTCTGATAATGTCTTGTATTATATAAACTCATCATATTATTTTTTAGACACCTGTATACACTCATTTACTTTTGTTCTATTCAGTTTGATGGTTGATGGTTTCAACAAACATGTGAAAAAAGTTCTGTATAAATTACAGATCAAAGCCCTGACAGTATCTGTGGACCTGCAGTCACGGTTGTGGAGGCTGTGAATAACATGGGAATGTTATTATTCTGAATAAAAGCAGACACAATTGAAAGAGATGAATCTCTGCATGTCATTTCTTTCTTCTGCAGAACTGAGAATGGAATTCAAAAGCAGGTGTGAATGGCCTAGAGAACACAACTCACTGATTTGGATAGAAAATTAGTTTTCACTTACGTTGCCTTGTCATCAGAAGGTTGTATTGCCAACTACACACCCTCTCACTTCAGTTAATTGGCCTGAGGGGATTCAATGTGTGTGTGGGCGTGTGTATGTTTGCATGTGTGAGACAGTATTAATATTTAACAGAGGATAATGAAATGGAGTGCAGGTAATGAAGAATTCATTGAATATATTATTTGAGGCTCAATAACCCTCAAAATTCTTTCAACATGCAGCTAGATTTTTTTTAAAAACCTAGTTTACTTAAATTACATAATGTCTCATCTTATCATTGGTGATATCTGGTCATACAGAATAATTTGTTAGTCTCAGCCACTGAAACCTGTGGACAATTTCACACAACTTCTACTTTTTGAAAGAAAATAGTTCCAGTTGAAAACTGTTGCCAGCAAGTATCTCAGGGAAACTGGTCTGGACACACAGCTGAAAGTTTATTAGGTACACCTAGCGCAAACTAATCCACACAGTCTACTATAACGTTTACCGTCATGAAGGTTATAATGTTCAGTCCTTCTTGAAATTGTTTTAGAGAGGTGTTACACTCATGTAAAAACACCAAGTGTGAAAAATACCTGAAAAATATTTCTTTATTTTCTCCTCCAAATACGTTTGGCTAACATAATTTATGCATTCATAAAACATGTGATAGTCTGTTTGTGTTTCTTGTCCTGTCATTTGTTTTTGATGTTTTGATGATGTTATTAGTACCAATTAATAATAATTATTATTACCTGGATTTCTGCGATTCACACACACACACACACACCGACATAAAACATTCAGAAGCTGCAGTCTCTCAGAAGTAGATGAAGAAAACAAATCGAACATCTCGATAAGACTAACACGCCCATCTTCAGACGTGTGACAATTAAAAGGAAAAACCTGAAAAATGAGTGGAGAAACAGGATGACAATACTCCCATCCACAGGGCGCATCGTCACCACATCTCAATCGTATTGATCCCCCTGATGGGAGATTTTGGATCGACGTGTCACATCGAAAGCGCTCTGAACCACCACCATCATCAAAACACCAAATGAGGGAACATCTTTTGGAGGAATGGTGTTCATCCTCCAGCAGAGTTCAGAGACTCGGAGAATCAATGCCCAGGAGCATTCAATCTGTTCTGGTGGCCCAGACCTTACTGAGAAACTTAGATGGGTTTTTCCTTTGATTTGTCACCTGCCTGAACATGAAGTTTTCAGTGCTGCTGGATTTCAGTCTGAAAACTGTCAAAGGCACTTAGAGCCATCATGTTGTGAGGAAATCTTTCAACTATTGTGGCGAGTTATTGCAGAAGCTTATACAAAGTTTTACTTGTTTTTGATTCATTTGAATTATTGTAACAACCTTTTAATGTGTTTCACAGTAATTAAAATCCCTTTATCCACACAGCTTACACAGGTGCAATATTCAATTCCTCATCAATGCCTATTGAGATTTTCTGAACAGGCTGTAGATGTTTGTGAGAGTTTCTTTCACAATTTGTGACAATCTGTCCCTAACGAAGCTCTGAAAATACTCGCAACTTTTTCATTTTATTTCTCTACATTCTTGATCAGTACTGTATTCTCTCTTATCTCTTCACAGCGGCACTGTCCCAGATTTCCCCCTTGACATTTCTTATCTCCTCTGTCCAAGTGTTCTTAAGTTCGGCTGAAATCTCTGTCCTCTTCCTGAGCTAATGGAAGGAGAGAGGAGTAAAGTTATGGAACAAGGCAGGGAGTCTAACTATGAAAAGAAAAAAAAAATCTGGCCAACTTTTGAGGGAATTAATTTGTCTTTTCAAAGGTCTGCCTCCTCACACTGACCAACTCAGACACCAAACTACAGAGAGTCAAAGAAACAGCAGAAAAAAACCCTAGAAAGCAGACAGAGAGCACATACCTCCACCCAGGAAATCCTCCGTATCTTTCATTTAATTTCAATAACAGAGAATGTTTAGGGATCACCAAAGTTCCTACATAAGATCCTGAGGTGGACATGAGTGTCTATAACAAATTTCCTGGAAATCCATCCCATAGTTGTTGAGACATTTCACTCAAAACCAAAAATCCACCACCACAGGAAAAGCATACCAAAAGCAAACCATAGGGCGTTTCTCAGAATAGAGTATGCCACGTTCAAACTCGGCACATTCAACTCTGGAGTCTAAACTCCCCCGGATATGGAGGACTACTTGTAATTGGAACAGGAGCGTGCTTGCTCTGGTGATGACACCTCAACACAGATGTGCCTGATTCACTGTGAAATTATCTCAACTACATAAACAGGTTTTTTCCAGGAAAAATAAAAATAAAATCCAATCTGTATATAAAAAAATAGACCAAATCTTAATATAGACCACTCTGTTAACTGTTTATTTTTATTTAAATGTGGAGATATTTGTACATATAAGAACCCATGAGTCTTCAGAGTCAGTACTGTTGGTAAAGTGTCCAATAAAAAGTATTTATTACACTTTCAACTTTACCATCAAACATCTATTTCAACTCTGAGAACAACCCTCAGGACTTATCTTGCAAAAAGGAATTACGACTTATACTAAAACACCACAGAAAACAGAGCCCACGGTAAATTACCGAGATAAGACTGTTGACCTGGGATGACGAGGGACATTCACCTTGGGAGCCGGACTGTGAGCTGCTGAAATGACCAGCTGGTCTCACCTGCCTCATATCTCCAAAACCAGTGGAGCAAATTTCCAGATAGACTAGAATGGTTGAACTTTTCCTTCTCACCTGAACAAATGTCAATATATATGATATAAAAGTGACATACTGTCATAACAATCCTACAGCAAAAAGTAAAACAGCTTTGAGTTGAGTCCTCAATAAACACTTCCAATCATTTGATCTGTCCTCGCCTAGATGAAGACTTTGAACTGGAACAGTACTTGAGCTGTGACTGATGACGTTTCACAAGTTCACAAGAACACCAGCACAGACGCCCATGAATGTCCATCAGGTAGATGTCGAGGTATTTAACTGAATGAGTGATGAGTCTGAATCGTTGGCGGTGCTATAAGAAAAGTCAGGGGATCGGCAAAGTCTGTTGGATTCAGCCACTAGGGCCCACGCATGTCTGTACAACATTTCATGGAAAATCCATCCATTAGTTCCCGAAATATAACTCGGAGTCACAGTGTTAGCATTGCTCAAAAGCAAAAGAGTCTCAAGAACACTATTTTTCCTAAACTATCTTTTCAAAACACCCACTCCTGACATATTTATTTTATTTTTTCATAGGAATTTCTGTGAGCTTGAAATGTCCATGAAATGAATAAGCACTTAAGAATATAATACAAACTGTTTCCTAAACAACCAGAGAGTGAATGTTTCATCTAGCATCAGATCTCTCTAGTTTCTTTGGTTTAAAGCCAAACACAACAGCTGGCAGGTAAACATTAGCTTACTGCGAGGTCTTCAGTGGGTTACATTGCATCATCTCTGAGTATTGAAGTTGGCCAGTAATCTAAAAAGCCGCCTCGTGCAGCTTTGAGATTTGGACGGATGATTTTTGGCTGCGGTTTTTTGAGGACAGCTGCTGTTAAAACGTCTCTCTCATCTTGGTGTTTTACAGCCTCCGACACTAATCGGCTTATATGCATCCTTCACCTCTTTCAAACCATTTCTTTCACCTGCAGGCCTTTTCTGTCATGACCCTGCATTCAGACTCCATCCCCCCAGCCAACATATTAATCTCCTCAGAACTTCTTTTTGCAAGCTCAATGCAGCTGAGGTGTCTTTTCACTCACACTATACTGTCTCTAACCCCCGCTGTCATCGTTTTGTCATCATCCGTCTGATGCCAATTGCTCTGTCACTTTTGTATTGTTTTTATTTTTATATTTCATTTTTATTGTTGCTTCTTCTTAATGTGTTTGTACTCTGTACGGTGTCCTTGAGTGCCAAGAAAGGCGCCTTTAAATAAAATGTATTATTATTATTATTATTATTATTATTATTATTATTATTATTATCATTTTAACCATTTAAAATCATCCCTTGTGACACAACTCGTTGCTCTCCTAACAAGTCACACTGAGAGGATGTATTGATAAACGGATGACCTGGAGATTTAAGGCTTTGCAGTATAACATCGTCCCTGTGTGAGCCCTATAGAGGTTTATCAACTTTGGCTCTGTCTCTGAAGGTTTGAGCCAATCTTGGAACAAACTGAAGCAGTAAAACAAACATTGAGAGATAAGTACAATTTCAGATTAACACTGCTGCTCAAATGCAGTGCAGTGGAAGGGAATAGCTGCTGTAATCTGTGGTAAAGATGTGAAGCTTTTACCAGCTGGTAATTCAAGGTAAAGGTAAAAACATTGGTTACAGTTACAGCTTCTGTTTTCTAAGATTATTGTCATTATTATTATTATCATTATTATTATTATTATTACAAATTCAAGCAACAAACAACAAATATTCCGTCTCCCCAGAATCAATTCTCATCAGGGTATTTATATTATTATTATTTATCCCAAGTAATGAAGCACTTTGATGGTTAGCAGCTCTTCAGGGGAACACCATCAACATTCCTATTTCAGCAGCACACAACATATGTGCATCATCTTCTGAGTTTGTTGTTTTGACGATAAAAATGTTGAAAGGTCACTCCAACAATTTTTATGTGTGATGATTAGTTTACTTGTGAAAATGCTGTTGAATTGCATTACAGCAATGACAGGATCCAGAGTTGATTCAGATTCTTCTCTGGCGCCTGTGCAACAATCAATCACTTCAGTTTTAATAACCTCTGGAAGAGCACAGCTGTTAGCGGCGACGTTGTTAGCTCCAACTTCAAAAAAGTGTCCGAAAAAACAATCCTCGCTGTCAACCGCTTCCCTATTCAATGAGATCCGTCATTTTTATAAGCTTCTGAGACTTGAAAATGACGACTGGAACAACATCACTTGGGCAATGAACTACTTTACTGTATGTCATTATAGTGGCAACGGGAGAAAATACCAGTCCTGTCAGGGTTGAGTATGTAAATTGCCTGTGTAACACTAAAGAGCCCGCTATTATCTCTATACATGGGTAAAAGTCAAGATATCCCGACCTCTGCTGCTTTAATTCTAATCATCTGAACTTCTGCACACCTGAATCACAATGGTGAAATCAGATGGTGATCAATCATGCTGATTGGCTGAAGGTAGCCAACTGACTTGTGTGAGATTGTGTTGGAAAAATGAATCCGACTTGCAGCCACTGAATTATGGCACCTTACAGTTAACAGTCTGTTGCAGAGCGGTGACAGTAATAGAAAAATAAATGGTTGGTTTAACATTTTAAAACCAAGCTGTGGAAATAAAATCACGTGTTTCTTGTATGATACTGACTGTGTTACTAGAAATGAACGTGCTCTTGTTGTTCACTGAAGAAGCCCACTGTTCTCTGTTCACTATTCAAGAGCTGCACGTGGTTTTGGTCTTTATGTATCTTAGGACATAAATGCACATGGCAGACTTCATGCCTACATGTTTGCTATTGGTTATTGTCATGAGCTGATATGTAATCAGCCAATCTGTTTCCATTTCTTGGTTCTATAAAGAGGTTAGCCTGACTCTGTATTGTTGGGGCAGGGAATGATTTGTGTGAGGCCTGTTCTCTTATTGATAAGTAATTATTTTTCCATTAGTCTTCAGGTCACTGAAGGTCACTCAATCAGTGTCTGTGCTTTTATTTCTGTGTGTGTATCCAGTGTTTTAACAGAAAAACCACAACAGCAAAGTTTTCTTACAGTTACACAATGTGATGTTGAAGATTTATGTGAATTACCTCATTATATGATTTTTTTTGTGAAAATGTGTAGGAGGAAAATATGAATATGAATTTTCCAACATGAGATATTTACCCCACTGTTTATACTGTGGTGCCTGTCCCTTTTATATCTCTAGGTTTACACCATTGTGGGCAGGACTCCCTAATGGTCATTCGATTTTTATGTGACTTTGCATCAGTATGACGTAGTACTTTAATTTGTCAGATATTTAATTAGCTGGTTATTGTGTTCCCTCATAGCTTCTCAACTCATGTTCCAGAAAATTGATTGTATCATGACACATGTCCATATTGAGGGTTTTATCCATACTGCTGCAGTCTATTTAGATCTGTGAAGAGCAAATAAATCCAGGACAAGAAATGAGCAGCTAATTTAAATGTAACTAACGCTGAGAGAGGCCACTTTGATCCTATTCAACACTTGTGAAGTTGCGCACTTGTGTACTCACTGAGGCTGTGTGCAGTCCTGAAGGTTACACATTCTGCGGATGGGTTTCGGCTTCTTGCTGGCGTCGCAGTATCCTCGATGAACCATCTTGGTGTCTCCTTTCTTTCGACAGCCGTACTTGGTGTACTGAAACCCTGTGAAAGTGGTGAAGGTTTTTCACCATGCAATATTTTACAATGCATAAAAGGGACAGAAATACTTTACATTTTGATGTTTGACCACCAAATTCTAATCAGTTCATCCTTGAGTCCGAGTGAATGTTTTGTGCCAAATTTAAAGAAATTCCCTCAAGGTGTTACGGCCAGTGGACCTTTGCTGCAACACAATGGAAATCATCCAGCAAGAAGCTGAACTGGCCAATTAAATACTAATTTACCTGCCAATTTTCACAATAAAAGATAAGTACTCACAGTAAAATAAATGACTATGCATTTCCTGTTTATTCTTCAATGTCCTGATCCAAACTGACCTTTTCTAGACAGTATTAGTTCATCTTACAGGTACCTGAAATATTGTGCTCCCACTAATGCATCTTATTGCAATTTTTATTATGTATTATTATTATTATTATTATTATTTTTATGCTTATTCTGCTTTTTACACAGGTCTGATCTTGGTGAAAATGCCCATGAAAAAGCACTGTGGTAAGGATATGTTTGAGGAACTGAGGTCTCTTCCCTTAGCATCACTCTATAACTTCATAGAAGGATATCAGATGAATATAGCTAAGCACAAGTAGCTGGTTAATTATGCAGCAAGTCAAAGTACACCTATCTATCAGGACCCCACTACACCACCAATAATAGTTATTAAACAGCTTTAAAATTCAAAGGAATCAGCGTTGGCTTGAGTAGGTGGTTTAACTACAAGTGGATAAAAACAAATTATCAAAATACTGCATAAAAACAAAGATCTTTGACTGTGAAACCGAAGCCTGTCTACAAACAAAAGGGGGCAGTGAGCATAAAATTCAGACGATTATATTTGAAGAAGTAGAAAGGAATTATTCCTCTGCAATTCTCCTCCACTCTGATGGTAATTTATTTATTACCTCCGGCACAAGGTTTAGAACACGGTGACCAGCTCTTCAGAGCCCACTCGTACGTGTCCTCCTGGATGACGTTGTTGTTGTTGACAGGCACTGAGTCCTCATGGATGATGTACTTGTACATTAACGTAGACCGTGTTTCATTGTCCTTGGGTATAATCTGCAAGAAAAAAGCAAAAAAGATAACACAGCGTCATCCTCTGTGCAACATATTTGCATTAAAGTGCTCAAAGTGCAAATTTGTGCAAATAAATTCATTATGTTTGAATTCAAGACACAGCAGAAAAAAATACTCAGGCTCAATGGCAACTCTATTACATGGCATCAATACAGACACAATACAATGACTGGCTGGAGACAGAACAGGTGGTTACTGGACAAAAGGAGAATTCATGCACAGGATGAGACCGAACCCACAAAAGAAAACGTCAGAAACGTATCCTTCCTGATCTCGACTGCTGTTTCAGAACTTTTCTCTGGAATACTTCTCAGGTATATTTTACAGCCGAGTGGATAAGGGAAGTCTATTGTAAATGAAAGCCGGCAGGACGAAATATCCTGCAGGAGTGCAGCAACGGAGAAGTACAAAACAAGAGTTGGTGTGGGTATTAGGTTTTGCAGGATTAAAACTGATACAGATTAGACAGATACAGACTGCTTCGATTACATAACGGCCGCCGCTGGCTGACAAAAACTGAATATTCCATGTTACTGGAATATTCAACAAGTCTATAAATTTGTATATTAATTTAAGAAATTATCTCATGGTGTACGTGATTATTTATTGCACATAATCATATAATTAATAGTGTAATCTGTGCGTTATGACGATGAAGTGAGGAGAAAGTCAGCACTGAAAATACCCTGGGCTGTCTTCAAGTCCAGCTGATACCACACTTAGTCCCTTTTTGCAATGATAATGTCTTAAATGTATTGTTCATAGATTTTTTATTTAAAGGAAGAAATAAAACAATCAGAAATATCCGAAATGCTCCTTTATGACTCAGTTGCTGGAGGGGGCGTGTCAGTGTCCGTTTGATTGACAGGAGCCAGCAGAACGTACACAACAATTATAATAAACTTGAGCTATAGTTCAGTGGTTCTCAAAGTGGGGTCCGAGGACCCCCAGGGGTCCTTGAGGAGGTTCCTGGAGGTCCCCAGCAAAAAGGGAAACATCTTATTTTTACTATAAATCATAAGTAACACAATGACAGAGTGTATGACTATTTTGGTCCTGGGGTTCAAACACTTTCAGATGGGGGTCCCTGGGACAACATCTTATCAGGTGGGGGTTTGTGGTCTAATTTGTGTCAGTTGAGGGGTGCTGTTGTTCACAAGCCATGGTCACACCACAGCTGTTTATGGGTTCGACTAAATGTTGCCAACTTAATGATTATTTCACTAGATTTGGCAACTTCTAAGACCTTAACGAACTTTAGCAACTTTTTTTTTTTTTTTCTAAAGCGCCTTGTGACAAATCTAGTTACTGATTAGGACCTTAACTCTTCTTCCTTGAAGAGAGTGATTGCATGTTTCTGAGTGAATGCGCTCTCATGTGGCTGAGGCTTTCTGCACTGATGACGCTCAGTAATTGGAAGAGATTCACCGCACGTTCAGTTGACCGATCATCCAGCCAAGCAGAAACGTCAATAAGCTGTGCATGTGCAAACCTAATGACCAATCACTGATACCCCATTAGATGTGTTTCCATCCACTTGTTTTGATGCACATTTTCAATCTGGTTATGAAAAAAGTGGAAACACTGAAAATCTGAAAGAAGTATAACAAAAGGAGTTCTTATGCTCGGCTGAGGTGGAAAAGCAAAATACAAGACAGTGGAGATGTGTGTGACTTATATGTGAATGTAACTTTCCTCAAATCAATACATGAAACAAACATAAATACTATATTTCTACCAATTATCTACATGGTTTTTCATTGTTTGAGGTTAAGTGGTTTTTTCTCGATGAAAAAATTCCTGATATTAGTGAATGGAAACTAATGGTGAATGGTTCATTTGCATTTTCTATTGATTGACTTGAGGTTTGAAGATGAATTTCATGTGACGTTTTCTTACGAAATTCCCCCAAAGACACACAAGACTTAACATAATTTAATGGCTGATCACTATTAATCAATCAGGGACATGACAGATGAAATTAAATAATTGAATATTAAATTTCACGGTGAAGGATTTTTGATCATTTATAAATAACAAGCCTAACGTACAGAATTATGAATGCATGCCACATAAACATTTGATCTAATTATTGGAAAACAGTCTTTCCACACTGATCTGCTTCGTACCACAACATTTTGCCTTGATCCTCCACTTGCTGCAAAATTTGAGTCTGAATAATTATCTGAATCATTCATTGAAGTTGCCCGAAACTCATATTTTACAGCATTTGTTTTCTGAAACAAGATTGCACCTTGTTGTTTTTGAAATTACAGGAATTGCTTTTCAGAAAAGTTGTGTTCATGGGGAAGCTGTAAATTAACTTCTGTCAGAGCTGCTGTTCTCTTCAGCATGTTTCAAACAAAATGTGTGTCTGTGTAATTATTTCCCTGTCAGAATATGCAGACGTCAACTCACAATTTACTGATGTGAGCTGGTGTCCCTGCAGTAAAAAAAAACCCCCAAAAAACGGCTAATGAAAAACAATAAAAAGTTGAAATTGTGTGTTTGTGTGTATCTGAGTGAAAGCTTGCTTCCTCAACAAACCCTTAATGAAATAATCTTATTAAAGCTTTTTTTTAGTCATCATTTAATTAGTTCTTTAGTTGGGTAATTTTACTATTTGAACCTAATCTCATCTTACTTCCCGCTGCTGCCTGTGCTGTCGTTAGTAATTTCGTCTCTTTCTGGACCTGGGGGAACTTTTTAAAGTGGGTGGTTTGGATTCTGCAGGAAGATTCAGGGGAATTGATTCATAAAACTTGTTCAATGGCCCTGTTTCTGAAAATCAGGGTCTTGAAAGCATTATCTATATTTCACTCACTAATTAAATTTCTCTCATTCCTGGTATGATGACTGATGTGTAACATTCATTTATCTGTTGAGGCGTTTTTTGCCATTCAGACACACGTGTCTGTTATCTGTAGTTTATGTAATGTTGTGGCTTTATTAAAGCAAGACAGGCCTGATACAGAAAGATCCAAAGCTGAAAAACAATCACTGAAAACATAATGACATGAATGACGAGAAAGGTTTCTGACCAATCATCAGCTGTGTCCCAGTTCTGGCGACCAACTGCGTCACAGTGGCACGACTAGGCTGTCCCTTTTCGAAGCCTCCTTCAGGTGCATGCTTCTTTTCCTGGGCAACGAAGGCTCCAACAGGTGGATCTCTCGCAGACCAACCTATCCCAAGATTCATTGGGATAATGTGGCAGCAAACACCACTGACAGAGAGCCCAAGGATTACACTTTTAAATCTAAGTATGTGTGTTTCAGCTCGGTACAACTGTAGTGAAGTTTGGCTTCGTGTTGTCAAGGTTGCTAGGCGACAGGAGCCGCACTTCGCAATGCAATGGTAAGGGCGGCAGCCGGTGACAGCCGTCGCAGATACAAAGGACTGCAAGGATGAATTGGAACACGGCCTTTATTTCATCATTCTTCCTATTTCATAATGTCCATAAGTGCTCAAGCATAAAGTGAAAAAAATATGAAATAATTCCAGTTTGCTCACTTGGTATATGTGAAGCACTTTGCTGGATATAGATTACATTTTCATTTGTATATTAGTAACATGAGTACATGAGACAACATGTCTGATGAGGTTTTTAAAAATCAATTCACAGTGTTTCCTGCTTTATTGAATTTTATTTGTTCATAAGTGGTGATTATTAAGAAATAAATGTTTGACAGTGATCTTAAAAAGGAAAACAAAGTGTGAATTTAATCTCTCTGTGTGAAAGGAGATTATGTAAAACCAGAATTTCTTCACTGACCCGCACAGCAGCAATCTCATCAGTGTCAGAACTACTTCTACCTCTAATATGATTGTTTTTGGTCTGTCTAATCCCTTATCATGTCTAACAATACAGGGTTTTCATTATGTCTGAGCCTTGGATTACGTCTGATGACCCCTCCCCTGTCACTGAGTCATGATGCTCTTAATTTTCCTTTTCCGCCTGTCAACACTGACATGGGTCTGGCAGTGATGTAGAGAAACTGTAGGAGCTCTGGTTGTTTCTACTTTCTCACCACAAGAAAACTTTGTGTGAGGTTAATTGATAATTAAATTAAGTATAAACTTTTTACACAGCACCATCTATGTCATTCGAGAGCCTAGTGTTGCAGATGTCTCCAGCATATTGGTCCTCTCTCTCTTTGGTGTTAATCGCACAAAGATTTCCTCCAACTGAATAATTTTAAGTAAAATATCCTTTATATGTGTTTAATATGTTTAATATCCTTTCTCTTCCCATTCCTAGTACTGGCACCTTTATTTATCTTATGTCTAGTCTGCGCAGCCCATCGACACATGAGGCTTGAAGCCTGCAGACATGGTGTAGTTTTCATTATACATATTTTTATTGGCTTAGTGTTTATTAAACTTTCTAATTGCGATTTCATTGGTTAATTGAAGAGTTTCATTAATTAAAATCTAAGAGATAGTGACAGAACGTTAATGAAAAGCATGGGAGTTGGGAGGATTGAGCTGACCTGCTTCTTTATAACAGTGCTCGTTGTTACATGCCTTTTAGGTTAATTCAGCTCTAAGCTTTGATAGAGAAGGAGCATTTATTACCAGAACCACCACGGGGTCATGCAGAGGTCCGTCAGTGTGCAGAGTCTCCACGTCTTCCTCGATGATGTAGTGCCACTCCACGCCCAAGTCGATGAAGCTCCTGGACTTAACCTCCTCACCTTTCCCGTTGAGAATGTAATGCCCCGTTGCCTGGTTCTTGATAGCTGGAATCAGTCATTTGTTATCAGCCACTGACAAAAGTTGAAATGTCTTTACTTTCATCACTTACTAAAGTTCTGAATTATTCATTGAGGAAAAAAAAAAAAGCTCAAGTGAAAGGGGTGATTGATAGAAATCTGTCTAACCACTACAAAGCCTGAACATTATGGTTCATACTGATTCATCCTCTCATTTATTCAAAAGAAGCCAATAAAGTGAACTTGTCAGGGCTGAAATGAAAATGGCTCATTTAATTACATCTGACACAATTCCTGTAAAAGCATCCGATGGGTCAAAATGAGTCACAATTAAAAGATTCTCAAACGAGCCTCATGTCTCAGCTACAGATCATTTCCTCTGGTGCTCAAGTCCTTCACTTACACCTGCATTATGCTGCGAAGTAGCAGGAATCATTTGTTTTATAATTTATTAACTCTCTTACTACTATGATCACTTTGCTCAATTGCCTGCTGGGATTTTTGTCTCCTAGTGATAAGACTCCTGTATAGTAGACAATATATTGTAATCTTCAAACAGTCAGTGTTTTGTGTTTATTTCATGAGCAAGTGCTTTACAGACAATTTCCGCCACACAGAGTGGAACCAGCTCTGTCTTCTGGGAGTAAAAAGTCAATTCTGTCAGCAGGGCCATACTTTTTATTTGGCTAGACTGCATTTCAAATTGAGTTGGGGCTCGTTTAACCGACATCTGAAACCATTTTAGTGACTTTTTAAAAAAGTAGCAAAAATATATCTTAAATACAGCCTATAACCTTTGCTGGTTTCAGTATAGGACAATTGGCAGTATTGTCCCGTGAGCGCAAGGTCAGGTTTTCCCTCCACAGGCACATCTCTCTATGCTGAACGCACAGCAGCTGACAGATTTGAATGAGCTGATGATCATTTTAAACACAGCTGAAATCAAGTAAATACAGCTGAAATCACAGCTCAGTCTTTGTCTTTAACTTCTGTGTTTGGTGATTTTGTCAGACGACATTGTGATTATAAAAAAGAAAAAAAATACTGAATTGATTTAGAATTAATTTGACTTTCTTTCTTATTTCTGAGGAATTATTTGTGTATATACAGACATATAGATTTGTATTTTGTGTATTCTGTGTCTGGAGTCCTTAGGTTCATGTTTCCAATGATTTGAGACGGTGAATTAAGCACTAATTAGCTATGTAATAATCTTTTCATAATCTCATAATCTCATAATTTCATAATCTTTTCAATCTTTTCATAGTTCGTCACTCATGTCGTCACTCATTCGCAGATTAACTGTCAACTAAGGCACAGTTTAAAGGGTTAGCATGGACCACCAGAGGAAAGGATCTGACCAGGTGAGGTCATGTAATGTTTCAAACAGCCTGACGTATTACTGGACACTCTGGGCTCTAACTTCAGCTTTTAGATTCAAACCCACGTCTAAAACTCTGATTATTTACTGCTGCTGGTACAAGTGAAATATAGATGCACTGACAGAAATGCAGAACTAACAGCAGGAGACTAAGTGAACACTGAAGTCAAGAAAGAGTCAGAAAATGTGTTTGACTGTGATCCATCGGCACGTGTCATTTCACAGACAATGACAGTGACAGGAGGGATGGATGCTGTTTGTAAATCTACAGCAGGGGGGAAATTCTGATGCTAAAAATGACAAGCATAAGATGTTCAAATGGTCTGGAAGGAACACACTTAATCAAAAGGCAGATGTATAGTGGAGATGAAACTTCTGTCTCCTCTGTGTCACCTCTTCTGCAATGGAGAGTTTCTTTGTTTTCTGTCAGAACTGCGGGGTGAAAGCAATTCAGGTCAAGGTCTCAAATTTGTGACTTAAGTCTGACTTGAGTCAAGTCATGTGACTCCAGGCTCCATCACAGGCCACGTGGGGGCATGGTTATACTCTTTAGAGATGCTGGATAACCGCTGATGTCTTGCGAATGGAGACATAACAAGAGAAACTGTCCTCCCGGGTAGTTATTTTAACCCAAGGAACTATCTGTACGTAAACCGTTAAAGTTGTTTTGGTGCCTAAACCAATCCACAACCATAACCATGGTGTTGTCACATGATAGGGCAGATTTGTTTTTTAACAGTGATTTGTAACAGCGATTTTGTAAAGCACAGACAAAATGACACCGTCCTGCTGACAGGGCCGTCACATCAGAAACAATTTTGTCATTATAATATTATTTTTGGAGGTGATATATAATTGGAAATGACATTTCTGCTGTAAAATATATCATATTTTTTATGATTATGCAGAGATGTTTTTCTCAGTTTGAAGGTTTTCTCTAATAGTTAAAAAAAAGACAGTTCAAGGGGAAGGTTATTACTATTACCATCGTTTGCTTGCATGAAATTGAAAGCCCATTTGTACCACAGTGGATCACCATCCACATATTTACACAGATATTTAACAAATGCAATGAATATCTCCTTTGAATAATTGAATTGGCCTTTACGCACCTTCTTTCACAGGAATGTACACAGTTCAATGTTATAAACCTACATGCATAAAAGGACCAAATCATTCCTGGTTTAGTCCTATCTGTGCATCAGTGCATGTAAAATAACTAGATTAAACATGATATTAATAGGAACATATTAAGGAATGAATTTAAATAGCCTGAGTTTTTCTTTTTTTTTTTTAATCATCCTTCTCATCATATATGAAGTAAAAATCAGTGTCTCCAGAGTACATGCCAATCCACCCTAGAATTACTTGCTTGAATGTCTGTGATTGAGTCTCTGTGATTGATTGGAGATTGAGTTGGAAAACCTCCGCCTGCCTGTCACAGCTCAGCAAGAAACCCACAGGGTCGAGAGCGGGGGAGGTGGCAGCGACAAATTATTTGACTGCGTCATTTTCAATCTAATCAGCGGGGGGTCAAACACCCCGTAATAAGACTTTGAAATGCATTTCACTGACCTAAACTTGATTTATGCCTACATGAAAAATGGAAGGTGATTGCCAGTAGACTTCGGCAGTGGAGCACATTTCTTGTCAGAGTGGAGTAGCACAGTGGCTGCTCCACCAGCTTTTATATCAGAAAATGATGCAGAAGCAGGAAGTAAAAGGACAATCTACATGGCTCGGGGGAGAGGTACCGCCTTATTATCACTCCCATCCGTATAAAATAGAAAGGGATTGTTTCTATTTTAACTGATGCGTTCAGTTTCCCTTATCAATTTTACAACCGTTGAAAACCCACTGAGGGAAGTTAGTGATTTGAGGCTCTATAAATAAAATTGATTTTAATTGTATTTATGATTTTATATGATTTTAATTAGACAAGAAAAACTATCTTCCTCTAAGGTACGACTTTCAAAGACATACAAGCTCCTCTTGAGGAAAACTCAAGCTTGTAGTGTGTATAGGCCTCTAGTAATTTTCCACACAAACTTAAACATAATATTAGGGCTAACTAGCTGAAAAAACAAGAGCAATGCTGTTTCTTCATTTGTATGTCTTCTACATGGATCATTAGCTGGCGAGGATGCTAATGTTTTAACCTCGGACAAGCAGCTCTAGCCTCAGTCCTTTAGCATGTAGCCGTGTATAATTGTAGCTGTCACCACTTGTGTATTTAAGACCCTTTTACACGGATTATCGTTTCAAAACGAGTCAGCTGGAACAGTTAAAACTCAGCTGGAGCATCAATTAGCCGGCTAGCTAGAGCGGTTAAAATCTGCTAGCAACAGTCATTGACTAGATATGTGAAACCTGCTTTTAGTTACTTTTGTGTGCAATCGAAGACCCATTGCTGGAAAAAAAAAAAAAAATCCCACACTACTTCCACACAAAGTAAACCCACTGCAGTTTTCATCATAGCTGTGCAAGTCCACAAACGGGCAGAGCAACAGGGAGACGAGGCTCAGCGAAGCTTTTCAGACATGAAACTGACATAATCCTGCTACTATAACATTATATTATCCTGTCTGGAAATAGACGCTTGGGGATTTTTCATAACATCTTTAAAGGCTCATTCACTGAAACCTTGAGTTGAGATGGAGCAACACAGACCTCAGAGTGCATCACTTTGTTGGGTCTGCAGATTTCCATCACATTTTAGCAGGTTTATTCAGGTCCAACTAATCCTGAGAGAAAGTCTCTGAGGTCGATCTGACCTTTGTGCATTTCTAGACGCCTGTTATTGGAGTTTTCTGACAGATTATATCTGATATCTTTAGATGAATATTAGCCGTGTGTGTGTGTGTGTGTGTTTTGACATTATTCCTTTTTGATGAAAGATCTACAGTTTCATAGTATTAACTCATTTACTTTATGCTTGTTGCTTTTATACTTTAAAGTAAGATAATGCTGATTATCTTTTCCATTTATCCTTCATTTTACCACCCCTTTATTTCAAAGACTTTTCTTGTTATGTTGGATATGTAGCTTCTCTACTTCTCCTCTCCTCTCCTCTTACTTTTGAGTGTCAGATAAATAACTTGAGCGTAAATGTTAATCTTACAGAGCTCTTTGAAAAGCACGCTGCCCCTGGCTGAGGAGATCAATGCTGACCTGTGTGATCTCGCGGATGCTGAATAAGTCATGCTTTTCTCGGGCCACTCGCAGAACAAGAAACAAAAAGATTAGCCACCTCTTTCATGCCCTCAATTATCTGACAAAATCCTTATAGAGACCCTGCGATCCTACTGTTAGTTTACAGGGACTAAATAACTTTTGTTTGTGTTTGTGATGTTTTTTTCATGAACTTTAATAAAGGTCTGATAAATTGTATTTGCTCATTAAACCCTGAATGAATCAATAATTTTATATTAGCATTGGATCAACTGATGAATTTGTGGTGACAATCTCATAGAGTATCAACAACCACACTTAGATCTATGGAGCTGTTTTTACCCACTCTGAGTTTGAACTTTGACAACGTCATTTTATCCTGTGGCTTCTAAAACTGTTACAAATCACTTGTATATTAATTAAAGTGTTCTCAGATTGATTAGTCAATTGACAGAAAATTTGCACCAATCAATTGTATTTGCTGCTTTTCCTTGTCATAATATTATAATAAACTGAATCTCTGGCGGTTTTGGACTGTTGTTCAGATCAAACAAGCAACAGTGTAGTTGAGAAAATTAAATGATAAAAAAACAAAAAAAACAATAAATAAATAAATAAATGAAAATTAAAAAACAGTCCAATTCTTTCAGTTGAGAGAAGCCATTAATATAGAAATCTCTCTTTAATAGACTGATGAATAATGAATGAAGAAAATAAGGACTTATTTTCTGGAATAAATTATGTAAAGTCTGTAATCTATGATTTTACACTACATGCTCGCAGTAAGTCGTCCCAGCGGACACGTAGAAGATGCTAATGAGCTGTTTTTAGGGATCCACAGATTTCACACATGTGTTCGTGTTATGAAGTCACACTTACCAAGAATTTGAGGGGAGGCCTCATGTTCTTGGATGATCACATGTCTAGCTCCAGGAGGAATGAGAAACATCTTAAGGTAACCTTTGCCAAGTTTGTAGTAGTAGAAGCAGAAGGTGGAGGGGGGACGGGGGACGGTTAGGAAAGATAAGACAGAGACAGGTAAGTTAAGCAGATACAGGAATAATCTGTTTGTTTGCAGAGGCGGACATCACACATGTTTCAGAAGTTTTGTTGACTTTGCTCTACAAAGATGTTTGAAGAAGTTTGATAAGAAAAAAAAAAAGAGGATGTGACATCGGCCTTCCCCTCTCGCTGTAGAAGGATGCAGGTAAGGGTTCTTATTGAAACTGCCATGAAGGTTTATTCATATCCATCTGCTGTGTCATCAAAGGGTTGTTGGAAATACCAGTATATCCTTGTACTGCTATTACGCAACTCATTACCATGGAAGAAAGTCTCATGACTTTCTTCCTTTGCGTTCATATTGATTATGTGCAGACAGGATGTGAATGAAAAGAGCCCTCAGCCATGTTTCAATAAGGCGTAAGAAACAGGGTTTTCAGACTACAGGGCAGCAAAGTCTCCTTCTGTCAGTGATGTCCACCACTTACAAACCTACTGTGACTCACCAAGTACATTTCTAGAGTCTTCCGTTTCATTTAAAAACACATTTCGAGCTCCTTTGGGCAAAGAGAAGGCTCCTCGGGTCTTCCCTTCAAAATGAAATGAATTAGTTAGTTAGTCTCACAGTTTTTCCCTCCACTCCATTTCACCGTCTCATTGTTTCTCTGCAAAAAAAAAAATAACCATCACCTACAGTGGAGGCATATTTAATTAGCATAGCAGGGACCTGAGGAACTAATACTGAGGAGGCAAACTATTTTTTGCTGGCAGTGTGGCACTTGCCAATCACCAGGACTGAGCTGTGGCGGTTGTAATTACTTGGTTAGATTTGACAGGAAGACGGTCCAACACGCACCTCCTGACGCAGATGAAGCTCTGCCACTGAGGTAATTATGAATTCAACTGGCATGCCGTCACAGAGTTGCACAAGGTCATAACAGGTGGCAGAGCAGCTGGCCCTGCTCGCTCTACAGTATCATTAAAGGTAAAAATTGCAACTTAACTATTGGAAATTTAAAAAAAAAATGCCCTCTCACTTCCGAGGCGACATCCTCTGATGGCAGGCAATTTCAGAACCAACAAGTGCTCGATAGAAATTATAACTTGAGTTTTTGTAGACTGATGGAAAATACTGCCCACAAGCTAGATGTCTCAAAAGTGTCTCCCTTGAATGTGGGTGCATGAACTGAATGGAGCATCAACGTGCCAATTTGGGTTCAATCAATCAGCTGCTAGATGGCCAACAACATCCTAGATTGCCTCCAAAAAGTCTGCAGGTTCGTTTACACTTAAATCTGCACGAAGACTTTAAAGGTCCCATATTGTAAACAGTGATATTTCCATGTCTTTTTTTATTATAAAGCAGGTCTATTTTCTATATTAATACTGTGAAAGTATCAAAGCGCTCAGTCCACAGGGAAATGCACACAGCCTGTATTCAGAAACTGAGCCTTGATACGAGCTGTCAGGACTTCTGTCTTTGTGCTGTCACAAAGAAACACTCATCAACCTCAGCCATGCCACAAGCACCACCCACCTGGACCCACAATCCAGCCTTGCTTGAAAACTGCTATATTTTCATTTAATCACTCAGAAAAGAGTCAGCCAATCAAAAGAAAAGGCTCAGAGCCTCCTCTCTTCTGATAGGCTCACTGACCTGTTGTTACTAGAGCTCCAGAGAGAAGCCTGAGAGAGGAGTTGTAAAACTTCATTGAGATTGTTTTGGTTCTTAAAATCACAAATATATCTTATATATGGATATTAAAACTTCAAATAAAACACCAGAAAAGTGTCAAATATGGGACCTTTAAAGTTAGTTTGTTAGGCTGCTGAAGCAACTGCTCAAGAGACATTGACATTAAATTACCACAATTACCAAAAATAACTTTGTTCACACAGTTTCAGAGACTTGATTGTATAACGAGCCCGTGACAGCTCCTACAGTCAGAGTCAGACCTAAATAGACACTTAATTAGTAACAAGGAACAGAGAAAACAGCAGCTTATGACACTCATGTTTCTAGGTCTCTACAATGTTAGGCATCCATCTGCACTACAAGCTGGACAGAAAACGCTAGAAGAAGAAGAGTCTGTGAGGGAGTCAGTGACACTGGATACTTGCATATTGTGTTTTCCAACAAAGGGGTTTCTTTTTGGGCTCTCTTGCTTAACTGTTTCCCTGTTAAAAAAGGTGAGTGGTTAAATGAGTGTGAGATGTTAGGAAAAAAAAAAAAAGTTTCAACAAACTACAGCACATCCTGTAACGGTTTGATGAAGCCATCATGTCGAGGCTCTCAGAAAGCCCATTTCCATTTTTCTCAGAAGCTCTTTATTGATTTTATGACATCTTCACTTTTCCTTTAAATAAAAACATGATGATGAATTATTCATGACAGATGAGGCTGGCATCACAGAAGACATCATGAAACCGTTTAAAGTAAATACAAAGTCATTCATTAAGTTATGTTTTTCATGCTGGTTGGTGAACGTGAAGGCTCATTTTTCAAAAAAGACATTAACCACTTCCTCACACTCATTCAGATTAACACTGCAGCACCCAAATCACCATTGGACTGTTTGCTTTAATTTAGTGAGTGTGAGTGTGTGTGTGAGTGTGTGCATGTGTGTGTGCATGTTTGTGTGTGTGCCCTGTGTGGCTGCAGAGAGGAGATAACAAGAGAGAAGCAGCTTGAATTAAAGAAGCTTGGATAAAGCGTACGCATAAATTGTGAACTTACAAATTTGATTTTAAAAAAATGGAACTAAGTATATTACATAAATAAATAGAGAAAGAAATAAAGTTGGGTTTAATTAATTCTCCGCTTGTAAGGGTCTTAATCCAAATGAACCCGACTGTTTGGTGTGATTGTTGTGACAGCTGTCACTTCCATGTGGCTCTGCTGCCTCCCCTGTAGACTCAGTTACGAGCTGTGGATATAAACTCTGTGGGAGGCGGCTGCAAGTTCATAAACTCCCCTATGATCTCATGCAAATCAGTATAACGTCCCAACAAGGCTGCTTATATTTTTCATTAGAAAAATACTCATAAATACTATAATATACTATACTGTTTATGGCCTCTAATGCACCATTACACTACAGTTTCTACAGATGTGCTGTCACCCATCTCTCCTTTTCCATTACAGTCACATTGACAAGTATGAAATTAGACTAAGTTTGTAAAACTTTGTAACCTCAAGCAATAATTGTATAAAAAAAGAGAGTCAAATCACTGGGGCAGTTCTACAACCCATGAAAAAGATCTATATAAATACTATAAAGTGTTCAGACAGACACAGTCAACATAATTTCTTAAGCTCTGTCCCAATTCTGTTTACTAACTGCACATACAGTAGTACGCACCTCATTCTAACTGTCATAATATCCTCTTTCTGCACACTTCATCAGTCAGTCTGTGACCTTGGAATGTCACTGCCAATAAAACTTCAGAGGATTAAATACTTATTTTGTTGCTGTTATTGTTTATATATTGTAATTTTTTTGCAGGTGTGAGTAGCTTAATTTTTTGTGCATTGTGGGACAATAGTGTCCATCAAATTTAGAAATTGAGTGTTTTTTTTTAAGCAAACTGACATTTTAGCCATGCTAGTGTCAACCATTTAATGAACTGCCATGAACTTTAGTACAGAAATGATCATGGCCCAAAGAGGATGAATACAATTAAGTTTGGTGATCCTCTGACTTGTGTGAATTTGTGGTTGACAATTTACCCAGTGCTTTCATTTATGACCAAATATCTGTAAACCTAATTACACTGACATCAGCCTTGGCTGTACTTTATGTTTATTGCTAATTAGCAAATATTAGTAATGCTAACTCTCTAAACTATGATTACGAACATTGCCAAAAATCACTATTTTAGCATTTCCACTGTGAATATGTCAGCGTGCTGATGTTAACGTTCAGGTTAAAGCTCCACCTCAGTGGAGCCATGATGGCTCTACACTCTTAGTCTTGCTTGAGTTTTCTTTTTTTTGTCACTGCCACTGTGAAAACACAACCAGCAATCTTGTGGCCAAAGGTCCATATTATAATGAAGACACTTCCAGCCACACAAGATACAATGAAAGAGAGAGAAATCTAGTGGCAGTGGCATATGAGTTCAGTTTTCTTTTTTGGAAAACTCATGTTTCCAAGGTCAAGAAGTAACCTTCAAGCTCAACTCAAAACCTGCTTAGAATTAATATGCAGTGTGGAAAGAGACAGCTACAGTTTAAGAGCCCCTACAAAGAAAAACAGAGTACTGAAGCAAGAAATCATATGCAGACTCCATCCTTCATTTAAGTGGCCACTTATCAGGGAAAAAAGCTTTATCTCGCTTTACTTTTGCAACACCCGAGCTGCTAAAGAATGTCTATCAAACTGTTGTAATATTCATACACAGGTGTTTATAGCAGCCACTTCCTGCACCCTGCAAAGGCAGAACAATTAATGTTAATGTAATCCTTATCCTTTCTCAATTTTTGACTCAGGGAATTTGCAGCAGTCAGGATGAAGGAGCTCATGGGTGTTACTGTTGTTGCATTTGCTCTCAGCTGTATGAATGAGCTGCAGAGCCAGCTCACTATCTCTCCTTTCAGGAAAACATAGGTGCTTAGATTCCTTATGTGAGTCCAGCTGCACTTCAGCGCGCGGCTCACTGCACAAATCTGCAGATGCAAAATCTGGAAATAATACCATGACAGGCCACTTGTCCTTTTTACATTAAGTGCAGTTTCTAACAAAATCAAAATTAGTACCCTACAAAAGAAGGAGTGTGTTTTTGATGAATATGAGTCACAGCTAATCCTCATTTTCAGAAATCAGACTTGAGTTGGGTTGGCTTTCAGATGT
Source organism: Seriola dumerili (assembly GCF_002260705.1). Classification (NCBI taxonomy): domain Eukaryota; kingdom Metazoa; phylum Chordata; class Actinopteri; order Carangiformes; family Carangidae; genus Seriola; species Seriola dumerili. Next base: position 315,382 of record NW_019174988.1, on the reverse strand, counting down.
TAAAATAAATCCAATGAGAGCCTGTAAAAGGCTTAACAAATTGTTAAAAGAGCCAGTGAAAGGCCAAAAATGAATACTAAAGAGTGGCGTGGTAATCATAGGTTGAATCTGTTCAGCTAATCAAGATCTGTTTTAAGAACTAGCCACTTTGCTTTTTTTAATCAGCGCTTTAAGGATTGCACGCTCTCATTAAAGCTATGGAGGCGAAGAAAAGCTGCACTTCACAATTACTTTCCTCAAACTACGACTTTTCACATCACAAGCCTATATTTTATGCGAAAAAAATCTACCCAAGATATTTACTGCATCTATTGCTCAGACTCTGTGTGGAGTGTAAGTCACATGCAGAGGACATAGTTCCAGCTCCCTTGAAGTTAAAGTGAGGAATGGGTGAGTAAGAAGTCACTTACCCTTCAGGGAGACTCTGGGAAATGTACGACCTTTTTACAACTTTGTTTTAAGAGACTGTCTGTCTGCGGACATTGTGCTGGTTTCATTGCATTCTTACCAGCTTTCTTTGGTGTTCTGGTGAAGGTTCCTTTGACGGTGCGGCAGTGGGAGTTGTCCCCACCACAAACCCCACATTTGTCCTCAACTTTGTTAGAGCCAATTTCTCTGTCGCAGCCAACTTTCTGGAGACCAAAAAAAAAGACAAAAAAACAAATAGACAGTTGAGCTGACATTCTTCTTGACAATGTGATTTGATGAGAAGCCGACCTGTCAGATTTTCTCACTGCGGCTCTCTTAGCTGTCGGATTATCAGCGCTGACTGGACAAAAACAGGTGAGGCTGGAGGTGGAGGTTCGGACTCAAACTGCCATTTGGACAGAGGAGTCATGTCCTCTCTCAGAAATTCAGACACATTTGTGACTTCCACCAACAAGGTTATGTTTGTGGTTCAGTCTGTTTGTTTTGTCTGAGTCTGTCTGAGTGTGGATATCTCAAGAATTTTTATGAAATTTGTTGAAAGTCTGACAAAAAACAATAAATAAGTTCATTCGTGAGCTACTTTATATTTTTCTTTACATTTTGGGTCATAACCCCTGAACGACGAGGGGAAGAGGAACATTTGTTGGATTCGTTCGAAACAAATCTATCTACTGTACATGCCATTTTCTGCCATTTAAAAAAAATGAACTACTCCACTCACAATATGTATCTTATGTTCACTAAAACTTGTTTTCACGTGTCCACAGAACAGCAGAGTTGGTCTTGTTTTTCATAATCTAGGCACCACAATAAAGGTGTACCTTGATAAAGCAGTGTGCCATGATGAACACCTACTCTGTGTCACTTTCCTGTCGGATCCAAGACGAGTTTCCTCATTTGTTGTTTTAACAAATGTTATTTGTATTTGTTGTTGTTTTTATATTTGGGTAGACACACCAAAATAATTTTCCTTTAAGTGTCACACTGTTTTACTCCTGATGATAGTCAATTCTTGTAGATGCCGTCTTTGACACAAACTTTACAACACTTTAATGCTTCATGAAATTGCAGCTGAACTGAGATGAAAACAAGGCTAAAACAGGGACGACATTTACCTACTTAAGGTGCCACATACTGACATTATAATTTCTCAGCCCTCTCACTCGCAGCAACTAATCAAAGCCTTTTATAAAGCCTCTGCTTTATGAGTCCTGCTCCTAAAACAGCAGTGAGCGAGCTCTCTGCATCTAATTGCAGCGTGTTCAAAGCTGAGCCTAATGCTGATTGAGCAGTTTACCAACATCACACTGTGTAATTCATTAACGTCCTTCAGAGCTTTTAACATTCAAAAAGCCTGTGGCTGCTGATGTGCATGGTTTCCTAATGCAGCTTTTAATATGTCAAGAACTGTGTCTTTTAAAACAAATCCTTACCACACATTCTCCACGCACGCAGATACTGTAGGCATCCTTGTAGGAGCATCTTGTCCCATCATGCACCAGCTGCTTCATGTACGCCACGTCTCCGGTTTCCCTTGACTGGCAGTACAAGTGGCACCTCTTGTTGGCTACAAGACAGATCGTTTAATATCATTATAAAACAGCACAATAATGTACCCTAACGCTGTGAGCTTTGCTGTTGAGAGGAACTGCAGAGTCGAGTGATAATTCTGTGTTGGCTTGTCTCTATGAGTGATCCCGGTCATATTCATATAGTCATCACCCACAAGCTTTAAATTGCATCCATGTCCCACTGTATGTAAATGGGCTGAAAGCAGTTTTTCATGTAAAGGGCCAAATCACATGGTTAATGGAAATCATAATAAATTACACTCTATTTGCCCTTTGCCTTGAACTCACCACATATCATAATCACAATTTGTGCCTACCGGTGAATGAGTGCCACTGACGACATTTTGGAATTACAATGTAAAAAGAAATTATTGAAATTATTCATTTGTACACCCACACCGATCTAAAGTGTACATGAAAATATATAAAACCACACAGACTTTCTGCTGCACCATACAGCTTATTGTCAAATTGTGCTACAGTCTTTAGAAAACCTCTTCATCTTCTACAGAACAATGGGGTCCCACTTTACCTTCTCGCCTCCGTGCACTTTCTCAGTGGGGTTTCTTACTGTTTTTTTTCTGCACGGCTGCCTTTCAACACCCAGCCCACGTTAGCTGCAATGAGCGGCAAACAGTTCCACAGAGTGAAGCCAGATAAAAGCACTTTCTGATAAAGAACAGATTGAAGTAGGATGCAGGTTCTGTATCTGCACAGGCGTGATCCGCCACCTCTGCTGGAGGGACACATTTTGAGGTTGTATGGTTTTAAACTGGCACAGTGATGGGAGGGCGGGAAGGAGAAGGCCATGAGCAACTGTTGGGAACATCCCTCTACTATATGTGCAATTCTTACCCTGGTCAGTTTCCATGGTTCTGTTTCAGCTTAAAAAGAAAAAGCAACCAGCCACATGCCGGAACAAACAATCTGTTAACAGTTTCCTGGCTTACTGTCGGGATGCTCGTAGGGCAGCCAGTGGTGTTTGGCATTTTGGAACTCAAAGTGGGAGTTGCGGAGCTGGCACTGCTGGGCTCGGAAATCTTCGAAGTGCTTGGGGCAGTCATCGGTGTTGCACAGCTGATACTCGTAGTTTACTCCTGGACAGTCCTGGCCGCCGTTGGAGGGCCTGAGGGAAGGAAATCAGAGGATCAGACAGTGAGTGTTCCTTTGAAACCAAGAACAGGAAAATACATCCAGCTGAAAATGTGATGCTACAAAGCTCAGCAGCTCATATTACAGATGATTCAGTCTCCTCTGAGCCTTGTCAGTTGTCTTACAATGCTTTAAAAATTCAGCATTTGAAGATATGGATTTTCAAGGCATTCAAGTGCAATAATACTATATATCCTTTTTCCATGAGGTGCTGACATCTTTTATTTGGACCTTGCTGTTATTCTAATGTGTAATAATTAATGCTTGACCACAACAGGTTTGAAAGGCCAATTCACAATATTTAAATCTGACTATTTGCTGCTGGGAAAATTCTCCTCTATAAAGTTATTCGACAACTTTTGGTGACTCAAGAGGCCGTGAATTTCTTTTCTTTTTGTTAATACAGTCTCTTTGGTTCCCATACTGAATCTCTGTCTCATTATTAGGCATGAATCATTCAAAGTTTTACACAAGGACATCTAAATTACTGAAAAACAAAAAAAATAATAATTATACAATATACTCTTATTTGTAGCTATTTCTATCATGAATATATAATAATAAATAAAATATAATATAAATATATCATGATGCCTCCTAGAATCAGATCATCTTATGTCTGCTTTGGTCACTTACGCTGGGTTGTTGCACTGACGTGTCCGGAAGCGAACGCCGGTTCCACAGGAGCGAGAGCAGGAGCCATATTTGCTCCAGGAGCCCCAGGTTCCGTCTTGCTTGACCTGATTAGGGTTTTTCCACATGCAGTGACCTTTGTAGCACCACTGCAGAGGATGACAGGGTTGGAAGAGGAGAGAGAAATGAGCCAAACACAGAAGTCTCCTCTCTCTCCAGCACATGATATTACAAGGAAAAAATGCAAAAACGCTACATGGCCAAAAGTATGTGGATAGGAGTGTGTATGTGCTTCTGGTTTGGGCAAAGTGCCTTAGTTCCAGTTAAGGGAAATTTTTACTGTTACATAATACAATGTTATTTTAGACAATAGTGTGCTTCCAACTTTGTGTCAACAGTTTGGGGAAGGCCCTTTTCCAGGTCCACACAGAAATGTTTTTTCCCAGTGTGGTGTGGAAAACTTGACTGGCCCCCACAGAGCCCTGACCTCAGCCCCCTCCAACACCTCTGGGATGAATTTGAACACTGACTGTGAGCCAGGCCTGATCGCCCAACACCAGTGTTGGACCTCACTAATGCTCTTGTGGCTGAATGGGAGAAAATTCCTGCAGCCAGGTTCACAAATCTTGTAAAACATCTTCACAGGGGAGTTTTATAGCAGCAGATTAAGAATGACACGATCATTTATCACATGTGGGTGTTATATTGATGCTGACATACATAATGTAGTTGTCATGACACACTGGATTTTATAATCACATTTTAGCATTTATTATAACAGATGGTGTAGACTAAAACCTGGTGTGCATACCCTGTTGCATTCATGTGTCTTATTAAAGTTATAATATGTAACTGTTCCACATTAAAATGTCTAAAAATGACTAGACCAATGTCATATCGAGTTGTGTACTTACATTATCCTAAATGTTTCCATCAATTCAAATCTAGAGAAATCAGTGATTTTAATCATGGTAACAGTACATTTCATTTGGTTGCCTGTTAAATAACATTATGTCCCCTATGCACATGTGTTAGAGTTGTGGTTGCCTGCCAGAAGCTAAAAATGAACTGTTATCTAACTTTTTACACCTTGGACATTTTCAAATATGTATTTTTAACCGGATGTAGTCATCAGACGTCTGGATGTGAAGTTATCAGAGAAAAAAACTGATCAAAAACCTCCTGAACCACTGACACCGAAGGAATCCAAACCTGGGAGAAGTCGATAGCAGTGGAGGTGAAGACAACAACTCCCATGATCCCACGCTATTTCATGGCGTCACCCAACAACGTCTTTTGTTATTGTTTTGATTGAGAGACTCCTAGCAATTTTTTTTTGTTTTTTGGCCATGCAGTATCATGTGTAATAGACACCCTTACTTTTCCAGGAGCACACTCCGTCCCATCGAGAGGTGGCCCCTTCTTGGTTTTGCAGAAGTACGGGTTGTCAGGGTGACTGCACCACAGCTGTTTACACGGGTCGAATGTGCGAAACTGAAACACAGGGAAGAAGAAAATCACGTGTTAAGGTAAGTGAGCTTACTGTATAAGAACATTAAAGCATGTGGAAAATAGCATGCCTCCACCTATTAAGATGCACAGTATAACTAAAATGATGTCTTAAAACAGCGTCTGTCAGATTTTCTTCTCCTGTATTCGAAGGCACTGTGTTACATCATTGACTTCAAAGAAAAATTCCAGCTGTGACACAAAAATGTCTATTCTGTATGTTTACGTTGTCATTCACTATACAAATATGCAAAAGCGGCTCAGTATTGTGGATTATGATGCTCTGAATCAGTTTTATACAAATCAAACGAACAAACAAGATGTTGTAAAGTCTATGAAGAGCTAATGATCCACAGTCACACTCCTCTGTATCAGCCAACAGACCGAATCGATGTTTATGAGCTGCACTATGAGCTGATTGAAGAGGTTTTCATCTTATTTGAACATCGACTCCAGGGCGGGTGGTCAGACATTTGTTTCGATGATTAGAGCATTTGAGAGAAGGCAAAAATTGGCCTTTCAGCTGCCAGCGGCCACACCTTCACCAAGCCGTTTTGTGAACAACACAAGTACCTATAATTACGTCTAAGAGCTGTTTCTCTCAACTGGTCTCAATCTGGACAATCCTTTTCTCCTCTGGCTGACATTGTTCTTTCTCTCATGAAACTCTTTCACATCTGCACTTAATTCACAATGCAGCTGTTTTTCTCCTTGGTAGAACCATGAGTTCAGATCAAATAACTCCATAACAATTATCATGTAATGGCTTTTATTTAATCCATATTCTCTATAGTTTCAACTATTAAATTTGTCCTTGGTGTTGAAGTTGCTGAAAATGTTTACAGGCTCCTTCCACTTAATAATCACCTACCTTATTTTATGGCTGTGCTTATTTTCCACTCTGTTTGAGTAATTATAGTCCTGCTGAACACACCACTGCTGCAGCAAAGACTGAATTTCCTAAACCGATTTTATTACTGTAGCTGATCTTTCTGCCACTAATATTGTAAATCTCTACTTCTCTGCTTAGTTTTGAAGAGTGCTAAAAGATTATAACATTGTATCTCAGCCAAATGCAATGTTTCCTTTTTGTTGGTGTTCATTATGTGAATCTGACTTCTCTCCTTGAGGGGAACACAGACCAACACCGCATCATGTGAAGTGACACACCTGCATCTTGGTCGTCATGACACGCCACTTTCCTACATGTCAGCCCTGTCTTTTTTCATTCTGTTGCGCTTTTCTCACGGCTGCCAAATTCTTGTAAATCCTGAACACATTGTTGCATCCTGATTTTGTTGACAGATAGAAAGACTGTCGTTATGGCAGGAATACCAACCAGGAAATGGTTAATGCTGCTTTATTAAACCTTTCTTAAACCTGAGAGCACATATTACTCCGTGAATAATCTACACAATGAACGGAGAATGGAGAAATAATTTCAGCCTCAGGAGGCTCCTGAGCAAGTTGATGCAGCCATGGTGAGGATATTGTATGGATCAGGCAAATAAAATACAGCTTTCTGCTTCATTACATAAAAAAGAACTTGAACATTGGAGCTGGACCTTAACTGTGAACTTTTCAATGTCCAATATGAACAGAATCCAAAGGCTTCTGGACATGCACATATCAAGCATGAGGCACTCTAGCAGCGTGATAATGTAATATTACTGAACTGGATTGCTCACTGAAAACCCTGAATCTCAGACTATCAGCATCATTGTCTATTATTAGGTGTATTTTGCTGGATGTATCTGAAGACCGTAAGTGCTTTCTAGTCAAACCTTTCATTACTGGACTGGTGGAAATTCTGTATTAGATGAATACACCAGGAATACTAACAATAGAGCAGAAGTGTTTTAGATTGGGGTCACTGATTTAGGACTCCTTTCTTTGTCCATCTCATTTATCGGGACTTGAAAGAACTAAAATACTTCAAGATAAAACTCTAATTGAGTTCAATCTCTCAACATGTCTGCTGCAGCCACGTCTCCTCGTCCAATTGCTTGGGCGAGTGGCTCTGTGTTTGTAGAGGCACACAAGACAATTAACTGGGTTTAATGACTTTTTCTAGACAAACAAAAACCTTTTCAGCTTGTGGCACAGACAGAATCCACTGGGCTCCAATACACAGTTGCTGTACAGTGGCTCCATCACTACAATTGCAGCTCTGGCTCTCTGTTTTCTTTTTGGTTTCTTTGTTTACCAACAGAGGGGTCCCAGAAATTGCCTGCTCAAGCACCTCATTCATGTCGGTTAATTCGAGCTAAAAACAGAGGGTGACCTCAATTGTCCAAAATTGTTGTTGATGTAACAGGAGCTCCCTCGATGGTAAAAGCAAAAATTAATTGTACTATTATTTTGGTCATGTGGGGATGGAGTGTCTCTGTATGCTATTTTACCCACAGCAGACCAGTAATCACGGTTTGCAGGTCAATACTTTCATTTCAGCTAGCAGGAGCTGGAGTGGCCATCGAGAGAACTGGGACTTTTCTTGATGGTGCCACCACAAAGTGGAAAAAAAAAACATCAGAGAGACAGAGAGAGAGAGAGAGAGAGAGAAAGAGAGATAGATGTGTCTTGTGTTGTGGTGAGAGACCCATTGGAGGAGGCCGAGCAGCCCACTCTGGTTCTGTGTGGCCATCATCTCCCTCATGTCTGTCTCCCTCTTCAGGAAATGATGTTCTGTTTGATCCAACACCTCCGCCCACACGCTTTGTGTGTTTGTATCCTTATCATTGTTGAAACACTGAGGCGGCAGCACGCTGTTGCTGACTCACTTTACATGAATAACAAAACATAAAGGTCTGGCTGAAAAGCTCAGACAAAAGAAGTTAAAATCCAGAAAAAAATAAATGCTTCAAATAAATGTGCAGGAGTAACTGTGCACACGACAGACAGGAGGAGCAGAGCAGCAGAGTGGGTTCAGAACCACAGCTCCCAGAACAGCTCCCAGTAAGTCCAGTCGAAACACCAGGAAAAGTTTTGAAGCATAAGCAGTAGGCAAAAGACAACATGAAGCTAGACTGAGTTTGTTTAGGAGGATACTGTTGTTTTTTAAAAATTGTCTTCTGCTCTAGTTTCAACAAAAAGTCTAAGACACTAATAAAAGTAATCAAAGTCTGTGTGCTCAGCTCAGAGCTACAGGATTTTAATTACAAAAACATTTGGTGAAAGAAAACGCCACTGAAATTCAAATTTGTCTGTATTTTCTGCTGTACTGTCCAGTCTGAATTCGAATCTCTCTCTATCTGTATCAACCTGTAGTTATAGACTTATATGGTCATTTTTGAGAATGTAGCTACTTGTTGTCGTAGCTGTGGACTTTAATATGAAAAGGTGTTTCTGATACGGCTTTTCCTCACAAACTACGATAATAAAATCATCACTGAATCTCTAATTGAATAGTGTAAATAAAAATGACATGACAATATTACAAAATTATATAAATATAATTAATGTGCAGATGTTACTGTTTCATGTACTGTTCTACAAATCATTATAGTTGGGTTTCGGTGTGCCAGTCTGAGTCAATCATGTGAAATCAAAGAAAATATATTTAACTTTCAAATATACAGTCGATCCATCGTCACAGCCTCCACACTGAAAATAAATACCTGGCATAACATGTCATTTAGTCTCGTGTCACAGAGGTGAATTGAAACAAGATTATTACAGCAGTTGGCAAATATTCCTCATATTCAGAGAACCAGAAGACTGAAAAGGCTGAATGCCTCAATCTTTCCACGCTGCTCTTGGTTTCATTACATGTATCACCAGAATATATTCTGATGAAAGTCTGCAGGGACTGATTCAATGTGTAGGAATTCCCCTTTTAACAAAATATTCAGCTCCAACCTGACACATGTGTATAGAAAATACTGAGCATGGAAGTCTTTTTGTCTAACGTGCTTGAGGTCTGAAACTGTAATTTATAAGGTATTAACCTTGACAAAAGCACAAAACATATACAGTACCTACACACTGCAATCTTAATATCAATTCTTCTTTGATTCTACCAGGTGCTGTCAATGTTTGACAGACAAATGTATATCCTGAAACCTACTTTTTCTTTTTCTCTCTCTCAAGGTTCCTCAGTTTATGCAGTGATGAGGCGAGCAGACAGTTTTATGTTGGTGATAATGAGCCTAGTGCTGCAGTGTATGTGTGCATGTGTGTTTTTACACAGGCATTTTCACCAATCAGTCACAACATTAAAACCATCTGCCTAACATTGTGTAGGTCCTCTGACCTGTCGAGGTATGGACTCCACAAGACCTCTGAAGGTGTCCTGAGGTACCAGGCACCAAGACGTTAACAGAAGATCCTTTAAGTCCTGGAAGTTTCCTCCATGGATCCGATTTGTTTTTCAGCAGATCCCACAGAATTTGGAGGCCAAGTCAACACATTGAACTTCATGATTCTCAAAACCATTCCTGAACATTTTTTGCAGTGTGGCAGTGTGCATTATCGGGCTGAAAGAAGCCACTGCCATTAGGGAACACTGTTGCCATGAAAGAGTGTTGGTCTGCAACAATGTTTAGGTAGGTGGTGCGTATCAAAGCAACAACCACATGAATGTCAGGACCCAAGGTTTCCCAGCAAAACGTCGCCCAGAGCAGCACGCTGCCTCTGTTGGCTTTTCTTCTTATCCTCCCATAGTGCATCCTGCTGCCATCTCTTCCCCAGGCACATGCACCCGGTGGTCCCCATGATGTAGAAGAAAACATGATTCATCAGACTAAGCAACCTTCTTCTAGCGCTCCATTGTTCTGACGCTCACGTGCCCATTGTAGGTGCTTTTGGTGATGGTCTGACTGGTCTGAGGCTACACAACAATCTGTGATGACGTGTGTTCTGACAGCTTTCTGTCATAGCCAGCATTCAGGTTTTCAGCAGTTTGTGCTACAGTAGCTCTTCTGTAGGATTGGCCAGCCTTCACTCTCCATTTGTGTCCTTTGGTGCCCATGACCCTGTCATCACTTCACCGGTTGTCCATCCTTGGACCACTGGGTAGGCAGGTAGCTACTAATCACTGGATAATGGGAACAGCCCACAAGACCATTTTGGAGATGCTCCGACCCAGTCGTCAAGCCATCATAATTGGCCCATGTCAAAGTGGCGCAGAACACTTCACTTGATATATCCCATTGATTGACAGGTGCCATTGTAATGAGATAATCAATGTTAATCCCTTTGCCGCTCAGTGGTTTTAATGCTGCAGTTGATCAGTGTATGAGTGTTTTTACAGTTAAGTGTTCACATAAATCTATCATGTTTTTAAGATTCAGTCTCAGCAGACTGAGACTTTTACAGCACAAAAGCTGAGTGAAGCTGAGAGAAGCTGAGAGAAGCTGAGTGAAGCTGAGAGAAGCTGAGAGAAGCTGAGAGAAGTTGAGAGAAGTTGAGTGAAGCTGAAAGAATTTGTGCTCCATAAAATCCTAGAAGGCACCCCTGTCAGGTTCATGTTTAACACTGAGGACTGAATACTTTGATTTTCAGATCAGTTCAGTACCACCTTTAATTTCGTTTAATTTGCCCACAGTCAGAATTCAAAATGAGCTGTGTGATTGCCAGCAATCTCTTCAGGGTAACCTCAATAGTAAGAGATTGCTGCTATTAGGATGTTTCTGGTGTTGGTCTGACTCAGAGGAAGCAGCAGAAAGAGGTAAAAAGGCAGAAAGATGTTGGAGAATAAACTGAATTGATCAAATTACAGACATTATGGATCATTATGGATCAACCTGAGTTCATGTTTAGTTGTATGTGAATGTTTCATTAAATGTATGTTTGTGTTGGTTCCCAGGGGATTTGTGGGGTTTAGGTATGGTATCATATCACATATGACTTCAGTTTCCAATCGACAAGTAAAGCCTATCGATTGATTGATTAGTGTCTGAACGTCACTTGATCAGAGACACTATGGCAAACTGAAATGGGCCTTATTGTTGAAATGAATGGGACATCAGTGTCCTGACTGAAGAACAGGAAGAGTATATCAGAAGCGTGCTAACATAAGAAGTGCATCGATTTACAATACTTGCTGTTACATGTATTGTTAATGTGACTGATCTTGATACAAATGTTACATCATATCATTAAGCCCTTCCTTCTGATGTTGCCTAATCATTCAGATGAATCAATTAAGGCTGCAACTAATGATTATTTTCATTAGAATTAACCTGCTTATTCATCTTTTGATTAATTGCTATAGGTCTATAAACTGTCAGAAAATACAGTACAGTTATCTAATTTACAGTGCGATGTATTCAATTCAACACAATTCAAATATACACTTTGAAGGAAACATAATTGCAACTAAATTTCTATTTTAGTTTTTCTATTAACATAACAAGGATATTTTGTTAATTTACATATTTGGCAACTTGCAAAAAAAGTCAATACTGAACATGTTAGCAAACTGTTCAACAACAGTTCTGTTCTGAACACTACAGTGCCTGATTGATTCACACATCAATTGTTAATTTGAACAATGCTTTGGATTGGATGAGCCAGATCAATTTTCCAATAGAAGTCAATTCAGACTTCTACTTGGTCATTATCTCAGGCTGGAGTTTTGAACACAAGGGAAGCCTTTGGGGTAAACAGTTGTAATCTGCTGACCTTGAGAGTGCTGGAAGTGAATTGATCATGTTCAATGGTGATGAATTTTACCGTTCCTGATGTTAGATGATCCAATCGGTGAGTCTTTACAGGGTAAATGTCATGTCATGTCATGACTCATAGATATGTTTTAATGTTAAGTTATATCCAGCAGTCGTTTCAGTAAATGCCCCGAAACAACGTGTATGTTCAAGTGACAGTGACCTCTAGTGGCCGTAGTAATAATGATGAGAGCAAAGGTGGAAGTCAGGTAGAGTGGAGGTCACGGTGGCTGGCTTGACCAAACTTAGGACTTTGACACCGCAGACAGTTGTTAGTTTCCCAGTTCAAAAAACAGTGAATGTTGTTTCTTTGAACCACAATCATGATCATTTCACAACCTTAACCACCTGTTATTATTGTAACCATAACAACATAGGTACTCAGACCTTAACGAACGCACTTATTTGAACCCAAACATGATCTTTTACTAAACCTACCCAAACCTTCACAGCAGCAATGTCATAACATATCTGTGGCGTATCTCCTACTGCTGTGGAGGCGCAAATTCAGGAAATGCTCCGATGGGTTGTATGAGAGGGTCAGGACAGATGACTTGTGTGTTCGTTTAGGTTGGAGTACTTTCTGACTTTGCTGTAGTATTTGAATCGTATGCTTTTTGTATACTTCTATTCCACTAAAATTCTAATTTTCAGTCCACTACATTTGTCTAACGGTTGTAGCGAAAGGTTATTTTTCAGACTGACAGCATGTAAATAAGTGTAAATTAGGTGTAGTGTAAAGTTTTAAATGCAGGCCTTTATTTGTTATGGAGCATTTTTACCAGTCCTTCCCGTACATTGATTCATTTGTAGAGGCCACATATTGATTTTCTATTTCAAATGGATAAAATCGTATTTTTACCATCTCTCTCTGTGTGCCAGTCATTCAGGGTGTACAGAGCGTGCTGCGTGTGTCTGCCGGGACTGGGCTCAGTATATTTGCTGATGACACAATATGTAATCACCCCTCACTGACCAGAGTTGATTACATATTGTGACCAGTATTATTATAGCAGCCTTGAGTGAAGGATCTTAATACTTCTTCCACCACTGGTAATGGCTCTGGACACAGCACCTGCTGGAGTTTTATAAAATCCTCAGGTGCTGAAGAAAAAGTGAATAATTTTTTTTTTATGCAATGGCTGGTCCTGGCAAGGTTGTCATTTTAAATAAATACAAAAAATGCAAACCAAAAAGTAACCTTGAGAGTAAATTGCAAAGTGCTAACTGCAACAAAACACAATAAGAAAGAATGAAGCCTCAGGTGGCTGCTGTCTGACTCTCTGATTTGTTTATATACTGAAATCAAATGGAGCAGCTTTCAGCCCTACTGAGGCTGGACAAGTGTCTGCTGTCTGTTGAGGTCCAATGAAATTCAAAACACTTCCCCAGAAATTTCAACCTTGGTTCAAATTGAAGATCTTAGTTATCATTTTAGTCCACAGCCTCTGCTCATTCCTTATACACACACATTGTCTGCAAAATTCAAAGTAGGAAATGATAAAATTCCACTTTTCCAGTATTTTGCATTGTGAAAGAGTGACCTTTTATGTCTGTTAGATCACTGCTCTGATTGGCATAATCTCCCTTTTATAAAATTAGACATAAATCATAGTGTAGGTGATGTGAGCAGTGAAAGAAGAAGAAAAACGGAACTGATGAGAGAATACAGTGACAGAATGTGTGACAGACAGAGCATGTGACTGCGATGAAGAGAGCAGATATGTGTTTGTAGTGCTCAATCTGCTGATGTCTAAAATTTTCTTGGAAAGGTGCCATCGTCCTCTTCTATACGTCTCTCTGCAAACAGCTCTTCAGAACTTTTCTGTCTGCTCACCTTAAGAACCATTTCATTTCTAAAGCCTGAAAAAGTTTCAGTTTGATGACATTTTATTTTTCTCAGCTCTTTGAGAGTGAGGAAAGTTTCTATGGATTCTCTCTTTTCCCATTTTTTCACGATTGAGCTTCACTGACAAACATATTTTTTTGGTACAGGGTGCACACTCTGCAGGTGCCCACTAAACGGAAGCTGTACTCACTGAAGTGCAGATCTTGTAGCCCACTCCAAAGTCAAATCGACACTGCTCGTCCATCGAGTAGTTGATGCCGGGAAGTTCAGGAAGTTGTGGCCAGTCATGTTTGAAGGGGTCGTCCAGAAGACAGTCATAGGTGCTGTCAAATGAAAAAAAAAGGAACAGTAGTGTCACTTAACTCAAATGCAGAGTAACATGCCTTTATTTATAACAGGCTTATCATTAATCCCTCTTTAAATACATTTCATTAAGATGCCTCCTGTTTTAATTTGCTGCTGTTAATAAAAACTCCAGAGCTCCTCCATGTTTTCCTGCTGCCTTTATAAATTCGGAATAATGCACACTTCCATATTCATCCATCTGATGCTCTGAGTTTCTCCTGTTGACAGGTTTTTATTAACTAATAAGTTCCCATTACTTTATCTCCATTCTGTGTTTTCAACCTGCCTGAGCCTTGAAGTTGAATCACACACTTTAATTTATGACCTCATTAATTAGCTAACAAATCAAAAGAAAGCCATGTTTTGAAAATAGAAAGCAGATTAAATACATTTGGATTCAGCATTTTGAGTTCAGCTCAAAGTGAGCAGCAAAATATGCTACAATTCACTGTTGTTAGGTGGCTCCTAATTGCTCACCTAAGTGAATGTGCACCACTCTGATACCTGTGAATAGTCTCACTAATTGCTGTAGAAATTCAGCAACACCTTGTTTTCTTGTAGATTTAGGGGCATATTTGGCAGCATGTGGCAAGGGGGTGAAAAGTGGCTCAGTACCGGTGAAACCCAGCTGAGCTGTTCTTTTAAGGCGAGGGGCAGAGCTGAACACCGCTCATGGTCAGACGAGGCATACTGTGCCTGTTAACAACATCTCATACATCTCACCGCAGCAGCCCCCCCCCCAGCGACATCATCATTCTGCACTAACACTTTTCATACGATACATGGATTTTTCTCTGCAACACATCCACTTATAATAGCCGGGAGCTGCTGTAAAGAACATCATACTGTATGGGCAATTGATTGCATGTTGCCACTGTCATCTCCTTTTATGCACTGTCAATAGTTTGGCGTTTCACGCTCTGCTGAACGTTTGATTCTTTTACAGCTGTGTGTAAAACCTGATGTCTGTGAACCCAACATCAGCCATGCATGCCTGTGCTGTTTATAAATAACATGAAGCTTTTTACATCCAAGATATTTCAAATACTGAAGCGTATTAAGGGTGAATTGACGAGAAACAGCATGAGCTTCATCTACTTCTGCCTTTTAAACAGGTCATGTTTCTTTCAGGCGCAGTGAGGTTGGTTTCCAGACTCATGTTATCTGCACATCTCATTTTAAATTTAAATTAATGAAATTTAATGACACCTCTCCCAAGGAGCTTATGTTTTCATTTCAGAAAATTTATTTGTTTGTCTGTTAGTTGGCAAGATATCTAAAAAAGAATACTTCACAAATTTCAGTGAAACTTGGCATCAAATAAAAACATAGCAGATTTCAGGTAATCACCCAGAGAAACCAAATCCGGCCAGGCTGGATGGTCGGTCCAAGTAGGCGGGGCTTGGGGTGTGGCTGAGAGTCGTGAATGTTTTGATGTGACATCACAAAGTTACAGAGGTCCTGACGGCTGGTTTTAAGGCTCAGTTTCTGAATACAGGCTGTTTGCATTTCTTTGTGGACTAAGTGTTTTGATACTTTCACAGTATTAATATAGAACCTAGACCTGCTTTGTAATCAAATAAGACATGGACATCTACCTTTATACAATATGGGACCTTTAAATAGTCATAACTCGTAGTTTGGTACAATTTATTCTATAATAACTCTGATATTTGCTGGAAGGAGTTAAGAGTTCTACAAAAATGATGCTTCCTATCAGAAAGTTAGCAGGATTTTCTATCACTACATACATTTCAATGCAGGTGCAGAATAAGATTGAACATTTTCTGGTGTTGAATTGACCTCTTTAGTGAATTAGTTGGCTTTGTATGGAGGTATGAGCTCTGATTGCTTTCTGATCAAAGCCGTAATTTTAATTAGAAAACGCATGTGACTCTCTAATCATATTACATCCTTACTACTCTTGGCCTCATTCATTCAGGCTCCAATTCTACCACCTGATTCCTGCTGCCAACTCACAATATGGTAACACACCAAAATACTAAGAACTAACTAAAACCTATAAAGATATATTAAAGCAGTGCCACCTCTACAAAAATACTGGGTGTTTTTTTGCACCCACTCACTGAGCTGCAAACGTGAACTCACTGGATGTATCTCTTCAGCTCCTGTCCGCTGCACATGGACCAGTGGTATCGATGGAAGGCCGCCTGCACCAGAGGAGCCATCACGCTGCCCATCGTCGTTTCATCCCCGCAGCGGTTGCCTTGGCCGTCGTGCTCCATGCCTAACCTGCTCCCACAGGGAGAGACAAGCAGATATTTACATAGCTGCAAGATATCAACGTACACCAAATCCCCAAGGACTTTTAAGTAAATAAGATGCTTTTACATCAATGATTCATAATATATAATCTTGTATTATCTTGTGGTGGCCAGAAGTGGAAAAAAAACAAACAAATTATATAAAAAATTGTATCCAAGGAGTAATTTTTAAATTTTCTAAGATGTTTCACATTCAGCTTAACTCCTCTATAATAATAGTATCTTACACTCCAACTCTCCTTTCCATCTTTCTTGATATTTCAAAATATTTCATGACAGTGAAAATATATGATTCCTTTAGTCTTTCTTTGGGGACATATGACGAGAAATCATTTTCAGTTTATTGAAGAGAAAGACTTTGGAAGTGTGATGGTTAACCTGTCCTGATTTATTAGTAAACAAATAACTTTTACTTCAGTATAAAAATCTCGCTGTATTTCGTTTGAAAAGACATTTCTCAACATCTT
This sequence comes from Seriola dumerili, assembly GCF_002260705.1. Classification (NCBI taxonomy): domain Eukaryota; kingdom Metazoa; phylum Chordata; class Actinopteri; order Carangiformes; family Carangidae; genus Seriola; species Seriola dumerili. Next base: position 298,477 of record NW_019174988.1, on the reverse strand, counting down.
TGTTGTTGTTGGCTTGTCACACTATTGTCTCAAGGTTTGGCACAAAAGGAAAAAATCTGCTTCCTTCAAGAATCGAGGAAGGTTTTATAAACACTTACTGTATTACCTTCATCCATTTAAAAAGAAGAATGTAAATGTCACATTGAACTAGATGAGACACTACCATTATCATGAAGAAAAGAAAAACAGACTTTTTAAAGTCTTGATTTGTTTGTAACTTCCAAGTCAAGTATTGAACTGACTGCGTATTTCCCACAGTTGATTTCCCATAACTTTACTGGACCTTTTATTGGACCTGTGTAAATGACTACAAGAACAGAGCATAGAAAGTAACAGTGACTCCCCTGAAAGGGCTGTGCATATATTGAATAACGTGCCCTGATACAGACTTGCAAAATAGAAATGATTAGTTTTCTGTTCAGCCAGGGGACATGATGCTGAATCAAAAACTCATGAATAAGAAAAAATAACATTTGCGAAATACTTTTGCAAAACTTAATTTAAACATTTAAATGAAGGCAGATGAAGTAGTATAAGCCTTCAGCACTGAGCAATATGTGGTGGCCAGAGCGTGATCCTCTTCACTTCCTGTCCACTGAAAGCACCTACTCACACCAAGAAAGGAAATCTGACAGAAGTAACGGCAGTAACAATTGAAACAGCCGACGATGGAAAAATATTCTCAAGATTTTGCCTCAAGTTTGACTCAAATGCCATCCATCTTTTTAAGGACATTTTGTTCCTTTAGTTGAGAGCGGACAGTCGACGGATGTCTGGAAATGAGAGGAGAAAGAGACGGAGGATCACCTGCAACAAAACTCTCTTTGTCAGAGTCAAACCAGGGGACACGTAGCATTATCAGGACGTTATGAAGACAACCCGATGTACTTTACTTAAGGAACAGAAAACTAGGATCAAAGAACATATTCAAAATGACTTTGAGTTGGGATTTTTTTTTGTAAAACTATTATTTCCAATGTTAAGAATAAACGTCCATACTTCCAAATAATGTTATGTAGCATGATTAATATTTATTATGAAATTATTTGGTCATGTGACTGAAGCCAGATAAATACTTGCCAAATAGACTTTTTAATGAGTGAAAATTGATTGAAAAGTGATTGATGTAGATTTATCTTCGAGGACCAGATTCTGAAGAAACTCTGCTGCTGTCATGTTGCCTGTGAGGGGGGACTTACAAGGTCATTCATTTAATTGTTATTAATATCAGACAACTTGCAATATACAGCCTCAAATAGCTTCAAATAATTGGTTTATGAACCGGACAGATGGTGTTTGCGTCTCTTTGTTTAGTGTGTTTTGGTTTCATGTCGCTCCTCTGGGCTTTACCAATCAGTATGCATCATTTGTCATCATGGCCGTCCTTCCCATCACACACTCGGCTGTCATACTCATCGCACTAATGTCATTTTAAAAACCTGCAAACACAGCATTAAATTTCCTTGTGGTTGTGAGAAAACATGTTTGCAGCACAATTTATAGATTCAAAAATTTTTTCCAATAATCGCAAAAACAACATTTTGGATTTTCAGCCGATATTAGGGATTTATTCTTTGCTGTTCTCTGACCTGACCAAAGACAATGATGTGCTCATTGTGCACCACTGTACATGCTGTAATGTCCTTGCCCTGAATGACAGGTCACGTTTTGCCAACATACAGTGAGCATCAATAAACACTTGTGTGAGCGGATGAGGTGTCGATATCCTATGCTCCAGTGTCACCAACTCAAACTCCTGCTCAGTTATTTTTAGAGATGCATGAAATGTTCTGCTGCTCTTCTATCAGCCTTTTAACTTGTCTCTGCTCCTGATATTTTGTTGTGTTCTGCAAACATGTGCAAGATTAAGAAATAAAAACTTTTAATCTGGTTTTTTATTTTTATTTTTCCAGATAATGTCTCTGTAGATGTGGTGTGGTGAGTGAGTAGATTCTCATATAATCATATCATGAAGATAAAATCAACTGTCATTGGTAAAAGTAGATGAGAACTAAACTGAATGTGCTGCACATATACAGCAAAAACAGAATATCAAGCCTTATAGCATAGTATTGTTATTATCTTTATGCAAACCTCTGGGTGAGGGCAAGTTGAACCTTGAACATTTATTGCTCTATTTATGTCTTTTAAGTCCTTTCACGACAGTAGGAGCAGACAGTTCCTCTCCATTCATATAATCTATCGTATTTAGTTAACTTAAGCATCAGACAACAGGAAATACTCATTTCTAAATGGCCAGCAGACATTAGTTAAAAAACATTTATCAAGAAACTTCAAACATAAGTTTGAGTTAATATTAAAGTGCTATTCTAAGTGTGCAAGTTCTATTAAACTGCAGAAAATCATAGCGACAGTTCATCTGCTTTGGGCTTTCAATTAAAGCATGAGTTCAGGGTTAAGTATGTTTGTAAGGAACCAACGGGAATTGACTGTAGAATTCTAGTGGATTATTCTGAATGAATTTGGAGTTTAAATATGACACAGAAATTCATTTAATATCAACTTCTATGGGCTTTAATATTGTCTAGTGAAGTCTGATGTCTCAGTGACGGTCGGCCCCTTGACGACCTCGCATATTGGTCATGGACCACTTTGCTTTAGAGAGAAGTTTTTCTTGCATTTAATTTAATTCCTTCTTTGTCTCTGTCGGAGAACAGCGCTGCTCTGATGACACGTCATTGACAGATGTACTGTTCACAACTGTTTTGTCTAATTCTTATGTTTTTGTTTGCTGGTTTCTGACGGGACATTGTGAGATTCTTCTTTTCACTCTTACTTTCACACAAACAAAGGCTGTCTTATATGACAAATTTAGAGGCGCTGATTAAGCTAATGATCAAGTCTCATGAACTCGTCGTACCTCATTGTGACAGATGCAGATGCTCAAAGACTCAACCCGGCTCTCAGCACAGTGTGCTGTGTGGGTGACTGTGTTGGGCTCAGCTTGTTCATGACTTCCTCTTTGTTGGTTTTTTCTCAAGTGTGTTTCTTCAGTGTCACCACGTCTGTCCTCTGTTCTCTTCTCGGCTGATTAAATCCATGTCCCCTCTGACTTTTTGATCCTCTGAGAGGCTGTTGAGCCTCTGTTGGCTGAAGTTTTGTTTCCATGCAGCATAATAATGTGTCTCAGATATCATCAGGAAGTACTGCATGTTTTCAAATGGACTACATTTTCAGAAACTTACTTTATTGTTATAAAACTACAGTCACAGCTTAAATGTGTACTCTTCGTAAATCTGTCGTCACATGATTAATGTGATGTGCAGTTACCTAGGAACAAAGGGTGGCTTATGTTGATTAAGGATTAACTCTGTCTGAGGAAATGATGATCTGACGCTACTTCGTGCCATCTTTAAAAAGTCCCGTTAAATAAAAAGTTCTTACCACGGGAGCTGGGTAATTAAAAACAAAGAGGGCAAGTCTAGGATTTCTTATCCTTTGTTATTGATCACTGAAGGCATCAGTGTGGGGGGTAGATCCTGAAGCTCAATCACTGCTGATCTCATCACAGAAATATAATGACTCCTGGTTTGAAAGTTGATCATTTGCATTGTATTCCTGAGGCTTTTATGATATAAAGTAGCTTGTTTTCCAACAAATATCCCACTGAGGGGCATACAGACGTATAGTACAGATGTTTAGGACAAATTTTTACAAGAAGGAATGTGAAAATGTAATAGTTAAGACCTTTGAGAAAGGCGAAGAGCTAGCAAGTAGCTATGTAAGTAACACAAGTAGTGTTTGACTTGGAGCACGGACGGGTTTAAGAGAGGTGGACATGGAGTTTCATGTGACGGAAAAGCCTTTCGTTATCAAGGTACACAGTCTGAAGGACAAAATTGAGCAATGGTTACAAGGGAGAGTGAAAAGGGCGGAAAGATGATGAGGCCAACTCATGTAGAAAACATCACTTCAGTGAGCATGAAGGAATTATGATGCAGCTGTTGACACCAGCTACCCAGAAAAACCTGAAGACTGAACAAACCAAATATAAGGATTGTTACCAACCAACCTGTTCAGATCTTTAAGGCTTTGGCAGTCAGGGAAGAGCACAGACCTCACAACACACCACACTAGACAACACACTGTGAGCAGCTGAAGACAACCCCACAATGAAGTGACTAGCTGTAGACCTTTGTTTAATTTCTTTCCTCCATTCCCTGTCGTCTCTCCACTGGCACTATCCACTGAAAAAATTCATAATCTAAGTGTCAGAGGCTGATGACATCCTCATGGTTACATTTCATTTACATTATACTTTGTCAGGAGTCGTCACGATGAATAAATTGGCTTTGATATGCAAAAGCTCCGAACAACCTCTACACCACTACACACTGACTGACTTATGTCTGTGGACTCGCTACTACTCAGCAGAAACCAAATAAACTGAGGCTGTGAAAAATGAAAGATTACTGATTGAAATACAAACATATCTGTGAACAAAATCAGCCACACACAGACAGATGGGTGAAACATTAAACAGGATGACAGCGCCCCCACCCACAGGACACGAGGGGGATGAAAATGATGCAACGCTTATGCTGTGGCCTTCACAGTCACCAGATCTCAACCCAAATGAAAACCTATGGGACATTTTGGACCAACGTGTCTCTCCACCATCATCACAACACCAAATGACTCTCTTTTGGAAGAAAGGTGTTCGTCCCTCCAGCAGAGACTTCCATTGAATATCTGTATATCTCTGCACAATCTGATCCATAGCGCTTCACTAGCAGTACTTAAAGTCTCTATTGTGTCTGCCTCATGGAGCCACTTATCTCCTCATCTTAGTAACACTAAAAATAAAATGAAAACTTAAAAAATACACCCTCTTTATTTCCTTCACTTAGCTGCTCTTCAGTGCAGAAGCTTAGAAGCTGTCTCAGGATTTTGGGAATTGCTTTTTTTTCCCTTTACAATTATTTAATCTGGAAATTGAATTCAAAGGATCCTCCAGGATCACCTCTCAGTAGAAGAAAACTGTGTGTGTGTGTGTGTGTGTGTGTGTGTATACAGTACAGCCCCAGGTTTCCACATGATTTATATATATATATATATATATATATTTCTTTCCAGGCAAAGTCTATTGATCCCTGAAGATGAAATCCTCTCTTGTCCCGAGGGACAAGCAAGCGTGAAGTTGGAGGATTGGGTGTCTCGCTCAGGGACCGTCTCATCCCGTTGACTCTGTCAAACAGCAGCTGCTCCTGCTGAAGGACAGCTTCACTTTTCTCTTCAAATATCTGGTCTTGAGTTTCCGTCTGCTCATTCATCCTGTCAATCATTCAGTCATACGTGTTCCCACCTGTGGCATCACCTGACCTGCTCCTCCTCCCCACTCACCTCGTTCTCTCTCCAGTGTATATACACCAGTCTGTTTCCACTTTCTCTGCCAGATTGTCTTGGTGCCATGTGCCTTAGCTTTCCAGCACTCTGATCTTTGCCTGCCTGTTTTGGTCCTGATTCTGTTTGTGTTTTTTGGATTTTGCCTCAGCCCGGCTCTTTGTACTTTGTTCGCCTGCTTGGATTTTTGCAGTTGCTGTTGAAAAGTTGGCTGATAAAAAAAAAAAAAAAAAAGTCCTGTTTGTGGTTCTGTGGTTCTGAAGAATTTTGATTATTTCTGTTGCCTGATGTTTCTACGGTGCTTGTTTCAAAAGTTTGGTTTGAAGCACTTGAATCGGGACCTTCACCTGCAACACGTGCATAATTGCTCTTTTTTTGATAATGTGAAATAGCTTGAAAAGAGCAAGAAAGCGGAAAAACAACCTTACGTGACTAATTTATTATTGTGTAGTCCAGTCCATCCAGGTTTCAGTGCAGAGCCACAGCTCATCTGAAGCCTTCCTCAAACTCGCTCTACTTTTTTCTTCTTGCTTAGTGAGAATCTTTGAGGTCACCACAAACAACAGAGCTTAAATTTCACAGTGTACAATATTCAAACGACGTAGCTGAATTTTTACTTTGCTCAGTTTGTTAGTAGAGACTAAGAAGCGTATTATTTTTCTGCAGTCAACAAGAAAATAACAAGAACTTTTGTGGGTCCTAAACAGGCGACAGGTGAATGTAGTGCACAAATAGTGCGTGAATTTAATACATCCAAGCTTCATCCTTAATTTAGTCCTTTTTCCTGTTTCCTTGCTTGTTCTTTGTCACAATAATGAGCAAGGCAAATTCAACCTGCATGTTTTGATGGTCACATGCCCGAAATTCCTTTCAATGGGATATGAGGGTTGCCTAGCGACATGACTCTTATTCAGTCTGAATCTCTATTCAGCGTGTTGCCATGCATTTCCTCAGTCAGTGAATAAATATAAATACTTATTTGTGATATTTCCTGTGGTCAGTCATCGCAGGTTTCAATAACTTCCCCTGTTGCGCTTCCCGCTCATGTGAGTGCGTGCGTATGATGCTTTTGTGAACTTTAGTTTAGACGTGAAGCATGTTGCAGGACATGTGGACTATGCGTGCGGACAGATAAACTGACAAAATATTACAAGCGTTGGCTGAGTCCTTGTGTTTTTTGACTTGCTCAATAAACAAACCATGAAATTCAATAAAGGCTACCATGTTTGTTGTCAAAGTGCTCAAGGCCAATCTCCTTAAAGGTCCCCAGTGTCACTTAATATAGAGATCACAAGGAGAAAAAAAATGCCCCAGGGAGATAAAACATGTGCAGCTGTGGTATAAAGCAGAAGGACAGTCATTTCCCCTCAACTACAAAACAATGTCACCTTAGGAAGAGGAATGCGTATGTTGAGGAGCTTCCAACACCCTCACACACAAAGAAGAAACAACATAACAAGAGGAACCTACACATGTCCGGTCTCGTGAGCCACGACGAAGGCTGAGGAGAAGCCGTCCTCGTGGTTGAGGGTGCAGCTCCGCACAGGGTGGCACATTCCCGTCACTGGAGCATAACCTGATGGACACAAGGAGAGAGGGGGGAGGTTACCGTCACAGACTGTTAAATGAGAAATGTCAAGAGAAATTGACTTCTTTTAAATAAATAAAACTGTCCGAGATCTTGTTTGTGTCGACATAAGCAGCTGTACAAGAACTTTACAACATTTTGTAAACATTTTGTAAAATAATGACATGTTAATAAATTATTCAAAGAAACATATTGAAAAGTATTGTAGTTTTGCTTGTGGTACATAAAATTAAGTATCATATGGAGACTAGTGCTGACAGTTTAAACCTATACCAACATTAAATACCCAAAGGTGAAAACACAGCATGCACATAGCTTCAGGACAAAGTTGACCAATCTGAATTTCACCACTTTATTCTGCACATGTTAACAAACATGCTAATGTTTCGGCCAAGTGGACTTCACCAGTAAAATAGCTAGTAAGGAAGGATGCATTCATATTCTGATTTACAGAAAGCCCATGGAACTCAAAAATTATCCTCCCCAGCAGCAACCACCCAAGCCATACATACCAAAGGGACAGATCTCACGACTAAGGAGAAAAGGCTCAGTACTGGATGAATTCAAATGCAAAGTAGATGAGATGAAATCAAAATTCTATAAAAGAAATTTTCATATATCCATAATAAACGAAGCTTAAAACCATGCTGTAATATCTTCAAAGTTTGAGTTTCTTAATCTGAAGAAAGAATAACTTTCACAACTGAATTCAATCACTGTCATCAGAAACTTTGGGACATAATCGACAGACACTGGCACATCCTAAGTGCAGAACCATGAAATCACTAAATCCACCTCCTCCTATCAGTCTGACCACAATCAGAGACAACCTTGTACTTTTCAATCTACCAAACCTAATCATACTTTGTTCCATCTAAAAGGAAACTTCAGATGTGGAAAGGGCAGTCATGACTGGGGAGGTAGAGCAGGTTGGCCACTAATCGGACAGTGGGTGGCTCGATCCTCGGCCCCTCCAGTCCAAGTGTCCTTGGGCAAGATAATGAACCTGGTGATGTACCATTGGTGTGTGAGTGTGTGTGTGTGTTACAGAAGCACTATGTGTAGAACAAGTGCTGTATGAAGTGTGTGGATGGGTAGTGTAGTGTAGTGGAAAGCTCTTTGAGTGGTTGTTAAAAATTGGAGAGCTCTATATAAATGAAGCCCATTAATCACTGTAACTGTACTACCACTACAACTGATGTCCAGTTTTCTTTTTAACTGCGTCACAACATCTACAGCCAATCACTATCATGAAGCCAAACACGGCTCCACAGCCACTCTGCACTTAATTGGACGTGAACATGTAACACCTCCAGCCAAATCTATACTCTGAGAGAGACGTACTGGATCTCAGTACTCAACACAATGACACCTGCTGGACTGAATGATGATCTCACTTTTAAATGCTTCCTCTGAACAAATTTAAAAAGAGAATGAAAATTGCAGAACCTGTAACCTCAGCTACAATTGTTAACTTGTATGGGATTTACCACTTCACCTGCTTTTAATCATTGTCATAATATCAAGGAAAGATGTATATGGGACAGTAGAAAGTCAATTACCATGTGACCCTTTAAAAGTGCTATTTGTAAGATTTCTCTGCCACCAGACGTGGTTTCTTGCCAGGAGCAGGTGGTGGTGATTTTCGCTTGACAAGAGCATTGGCCATTATTGTCTTTATAATACAAGAGGTTATAATTCGCCCTCTGAGAAGCGCTACATCTCCAGGGCAGATTGAAGGCTAAAGTGAGGTACTATTGGAAAGTGACGCGACGGGCCGGGGCTAGTTGGTTAGCATGCTAACTTCAGTAGAAGTTAACATTGGTGTTGCTTTCCACCTCTGGAAACAGCTGTTGGTGAGTAAAGGAATGAAGTTTGATGCTGAACTCGCAACATTTCTTCTAGACTGATAAGCTGACAGCTGTTAATGCTAATGTTAGCTATGTAGCAATAGGAAAACTTACAAATAGCTCCTTTAAGCTAGTCACGTGCTAACTCCTGTATATAGATGACATGACTTCTATTTTCTATTTGAAAAAGTCTCATGTTTCCCATCACTGTTGACGTTTTCCAATTTTTAACCAAGATTACAGTTTTTCTCAACGTTTCACCAAGTGCTTTAAGTTATTTAAAGATAATTATATAAAAGTTAATCATACTTCTGGCTGCCAGGAGAAGATACTGTCAAGAGAAAAACTAAAAAAAATTACAATATAAACATTTCCTTGTTATGCAGATAAAAGAAAACTGGCAGCAAGATTTTCCCTACAATTAATAATTTGTACTATTGTCCCAATACAATGGAGGCGACAAGAGTGTTATTGTGGTGATCAAAACACAGAAAAATTACTTCAGCAGCTTGATGTTCCAGAAGCATTGTTATTTTTACTTTGGATAATTAACAGACCTTGTTATCGGCAAATCTCAGTGACACTACTTATTCCCTAAGAAATAGTCTGTAATGTCTGTAGATCATCCGTAACCATGACACTGTTTTGGCAAAACATGCTGCTGCTGAGTTTTTCAAATATAATTCTTCAATGCTTTGAGCCCCACAAAAGAAATTCCATTCACCTCCAGTGTATTAAAGTGGAGGAACCTTTAAACAGGACAGATCTGTGTGTACGTCTGTGTGAATACGCTCTGTGTGTTTGGATGTGTCACACGTACATCATGATTGTGAAGATATAAGTGATGCGGAGCTGTGCTGCTCAACAGGAAACAGATATTACAAACATGGTAGGGCGGACACACACACACACACACACACACACACACACACACACACACACACACACACACACAGTTGGGGATTCAGGAGGGAAGGAAGGAAGTGTTGTTCCTTTTGTCAGCTTCATGATTATTAAACATTATTAAAATTCATATTTTCACTGTCCTACTACTTCCTGATACGCTTTCTTTGCAAGATGTTGCATCACTCGCTGGGACCACATTGTTCACATCAGTAACTGAGGGTATGCAAGGAACAAACCTGAACTGTGCCAGAATTAGAATAAACACATGTATCCTCATTTAGTCCTCCCTCTGTGCTGGTCTTTTGTCATTTTATTGACAGTTACACAGCTACTGTAGCTGCAACATAATGGACAGAGACTAATCTTGTTTGACATTATATTACTTCAAACCACAAATGCTGATATATTTTACAAGAAGTGAACCACACACTACCAGGCAAAGACAGACATCAGGGAGAATAGATTTTGGCACAGCACTGCTAATATACATTTGGCACAATGCCACTGATAATGCCCTGTCCTCATGTAAAAATAAATTCATTGATCATTTTGGACATCAATCTACAAACAACCATTTTCATTTTTGAATAAACTTTGGATGAGTTTCCTATCTACAGGATGTTTGCTTGATGAAAACTTGTTACTGAAACAAATCTGTAAATGCAATTAAATTTTGGCTTATCTTGTTTAGTTAAACTGAAGCTATTTATGCATTTGTTGGCAGAGCATAAGAGAATTGTGTCAGATTTTCTGTTCTGTCATTGGGAAAAAAATAGAAATCCCAAAACATCAAAATCTGCAATCAGACACAATCAGACACAACAGCAGCCGCGCATCAGCGGCAGTTCAAAGGATAGTAGCTGGGTGTCAGTCATGTGATCATGAATCATCTGCACAGTATTTATTTTGTACTGTAAGAATGGTTCAGAGAAGTGTGCAGACCAATTGAATAACAACATGGTAGTGTCCGGGTTATCATACATGAAAACAACATGCAGACTCATGTGACTCAGAGTCAGAAGGTCTAATAATCATAAAATTAAAGTAAATATTGATAGTCCCTGATAAATATCTACAACCCAGGAACTTGGACGTTCCAGGAACACTCTGGGCTCCCTGATCACACAGGCTATTTTACACCAAAATTAAGGTGGAAATGTGTCCTTTTTAAACGCAGGTAAAACGCTTAAAAGGGCGATTGACACCTTTCCCACTGCTAGAAACTGTATCTGAAAGGTTTAAGGACAGACAGAAACTCATTGAAAAGGCCTTGATCACCTAAATGAAGTTTAGAAGATGTGTTGTCAATGAATGGTAAATACCTTGCCTTAGTTTTTGTATCACTGATTTCTCTTAAGACGTTGTTTTGTAAAGAGCACACAACAAAGACAGACGTAAGAGTTGAGACACATGGTTTGAAGGCTGATAAGAATCCTTGTTTTTCTTGATGAAGTAAGAATAGTGTTGTCAACCCACAATAAATGTTTCCTGACAAAACAAATGACCTTGGCTTTCAGAAGCACTCTGTACAGTACACTTGACGTATAGATGAATATGGATTCAAAGTTTTCAGACAACTGCTTTTATCTTCGACTGAGACAAATGTGCTCAAGATTTCACTCAGAATTCAAGACGAATCATAAGATTTTTCCCACTTATTTTGTTTTATATCTAATTAAGTGTCATGAGCATTTCCATGAATGGGTCGATCCCTGGGATTAAAAAGATAGTAAACAAGATGGAGACGGGTAAACACTTATCTCAAGCCAGGGTCACAAATGAACAAAGGCTCTGGGCAAACGCATCCTTAAAAATCAATAAATGATGTGTGAAGGCAGCGTCTGCCACTCAAGACTCGGAAAATGCTGAGGTTTTAATTCACACAACACACAAATATGCAGCGCCCTGCATACCTGCAGCCAGTATAAGCAGAAAACGCTCAACCAACACAGATCACAAATTCACATAAACGCCAAAGAATGCCAACGTCAAACAAACACATGTATTTCTCCTCAGCAAATGTCACAGGAGACCCAGCGACTGATCACTAACATATTTCAGTATTTCATTTTATTAACTGGATATAAATGAAGCCTATTATGTGATTGTGTTATTGTGTTTTAAATAAAAGTACAGGAAATAAATAGAGCTGATGTTTATGTTATGGCCTTCAGCTATAATTATTTAGCATTAAACTTTATTTCTGAGATATGTTTTTTTGTCTTCAGTTTGGTGTGGCAGATGCCTTTTAAATATGTGATGCTGATGATCCTTAGTTGCTTGTTGCTACGAGAAAAAAGCCAGTCTGGAATGACACAAACTTTTGTTGCAACTGTGAACAAAAAGCTGCTGAATCTGACTGCAAATTTAATGAATTTGATTTAATGAATGTAGAAAAAACAAAAATCAAAGGCTCACAGACTATTGCACCAAAAAACAAAGCAATGTTTTTTTCTTGCAGTGTATGAGCCATTTGTTTGTTGTCTTTGTTGGTTGTTTTTCAGCCCAGGACCAGTTCTATTTTTGGCTTAGGTGTGCGTGTCCAGTTTGATTTAATTAATGTATCAATAGCAGCTGCTTGTTGTCAACAGAGATTTATGGTGGTTAATTGGACATTTCTTACCCAAAATGCTCCTTGGTAGGCACGGATGATTATTTTTCTGTTTTTAATCACAGTCTTTCAACCAACATTTGACTGATTGATCCAAGACAGATATTTTCTAACACAGGTGCTCATCTTTTGTACTGATGATTGAGCTTGGGGAGTTTCATGTCAATCCGAGATCTGGAAGTCCTCCAACTGCCACTCAGAACTGTTTAAGCAGAAAATGAATGTGACTTGACTTCCAGAGCCTGAAAAAGCTCCTCGCACTTTGAAACTATTATATATGTAGAAGCTCATTTTGTCAAGTTTTCTATTGAAAGCTTTCTCCACTTGACAGAGTGATGTGCACTATTTTCAAGCATATTCAGTCCATTTCAATAGATATTTCTCACCTTATAGCATGAGATGCCTCAACTGAGATAGCAGCTGAAAATGGTCAAAACATCACATCAGCTCTGCCTGTTTAGCAAAGTTGAAGTCTCAGCAGCCGACAAGTCCTCGTACGTTAGTGACAAAACAAGGAGGGGCGTTTTCTGACCTGTCGACCACATGGTTAATACGTCTCAGTCGTAATAAAAACCGGTTGTTTTAAGTTTGTCATACGACCAACGATGTGGGTTTTTCTCAGCTGTGTGAAGGAGTGAAGGGTATCTGATGTTAATTAACTGTTTAATGTGTGTAAGTACATTCACTGAAGGCTTAGGAAACACAGGACCACAACCTACACAAAGGATGGAGCGGGAATAGGTTTTCTTTATTCCTGTTTGTTTGATGGATTAGCTTTGCTATTTGGTGAAGGCAGAAGCGGCATTTCCATTCCACCTTTACCATCAACTTTTTCTATCAACCTATCAACGTCTCTTCGCTGTCCGCGGGGTGAAATCTGGTCAGTATCTCTGTTTTCTTGTGCAAATGATTCCATTTCAAAACATGTCACACTCTAGCAGAGAGGCTTAATGACATATTGCTTTATAGCATGGCTCTATGCACTTATCAAAATATAACAATGGCTCAAGGGAAGTGCAAAGAAGTGATTGTAAGATGTTTCCCCCAGACAACACTGAAACAATTCAGCCTTTCACTAGCGAGAGTCCTACAGGAAGCCATGAAGCCAATCACGTCTTAATGTCCTTGATTGCATCAAAGAAAACTGATGCTGCTCCGAGTGGGAATTGTCATGTTTGATTCACAACAAAAAAAGGCAGCAGCCATTGGTTCATTTCCCCCAATAGATTATAGCCTGAATTTGATGAAACACAGCAGCTAGACTATATATATTATTAAAAAAACATTGTATTCACTCAAATGGTCTGACAGGAAGCGTGTCAAGAAAAATTCAATTAAACAAATCATTTTTCTCTTGACTTTTGGGAAATCACTGTTGGTTAGCTGTGGACGGAGGATGGACGCACTTATCTGTTTTCGTGTGTCTTCTACTGCACTTGGAAAAGAAAGAAAGGGGGCTTCAAAAGATTCGGTTTTTGCACAGGAAAAAACACAGTGTGGAAAAATCTGTAAATGTAAAAGTATTCTGATGTGATGTCTGTCTTTTATTCCTAAAATCAAAGTGAAGCTGAAACTCTAACAGCACAAAAAAAGTACAGAAACAGCTTTCTGACTGTTTCCTGTTCTTCAGAAGGCTGCTATACAATCATGACCATTACATGTTCAATCACCGAAGTCTGTGGGTTTATTCTCTAGGGATGACAAACATTTCGTGTTCAAAAGCTGCTGAGATTTGTCAGTCTGGACAAAAGTGGTGGGCCGGCCAACTGACAGACGGATAATCTGATAATTTTACATATGTGAAGGAATTTTCTTCCTTTTACTGTTATTTTATGTTCTAGGCTTTACTCACAACCCAAGACAAAGGTTCCCTGTGTACCCAAGGTCATCTAGACCTCTGAACATCCTAGATATTACAGGTTTAGGGAAAAGCATAAACTTAGACAGAACCATCCAAACATAGTTGTCATAGTCAACATAGTCAAGGATGAGTGAAGTGAGGCAAAGGGCAGGACACGTGTAATATTAATTAGTCAAGAACATGTGACAATGACCAGGCTTAAATGTCCAATAGAGTCTTCACACGTATAGGTTTAGACTATCGTTTTGCTGTCTTTGTATTGCTCATTATTTTCTCCTCTGTGCCAAGCTTACAATAAATACTTCTGCCTGAGACATCTGAACTCCTGTTGATTGTCTTTTTCTCAAAAGATTTCAACCATAATATGTATATATATATATATGTATGTATGTTGATTTTATATATACTGTATAATGCACGTTCTTTCTGTACTGGAGACATTAAGTCTGAAAAGGCAAGAGAGGTGAGAACCTTTTAAATTCACGACATGGTGTATTCTGACATGTATCTGTGATACTGTACATCCAAATTAGAAATTACAATAAGCGAGGCAAAGGCTTTTGATGTTTCACACGAAAATAAAACAACAGCATTGTGTTGTTACAATGAAAATCTTCACACTTAAACACTGCTTGTGTTTCTGTGCACCACTGCTTTATTTCAGTTACTATTAATAGCTGTGAAGCACTAGACTGACAGTGCAGGCGTCAAAAACAAGCCTATACTGTACTGTGACTGACTGCAGGCAAGACGACGTTGCCTGAATGGTTTTAATCCTGTAGGTAAAATGTTTTGATGCAGGTTCGAACTCAGTTCAGTTTAGAGGGAACAGACACTGTGATGTCTCCTGCCTTTTAATAAGAGCAGAAGTCACAAGCTGATCTTCTCGCTGCTACTGATGCTTCAATTCTCCTGGCAAAGTGTAATAGAGGCATCGCTCGCTGCACGTCAAAACACAAACACTGACCTTTTTCCATCTGTGCCAGACCTACTGGGAAGAGAATATCACTCACGGATCCTTTCAGTATTTTACCCAACTAAGTCTTTTACATACGAGGCAATAGTGAAGATGAAGAAGATAAAAGGCTTTGTCTGTATGGAAAATATAGTGCCATGTTGTTTTCAGTTACAGTATGCAGGCATGCGCTCATTGCTAATTAGGCATGAAGGGAAGTGTCTCTGACACACTTCAGTGTGTTGCTCATGGGATCAGACCAAAGTCCTCAGCAAGGAGGCTACCTCACTGACTAAGAAGCTTTAATTCCATCTCTGATATCCTGCAAGCAGTTTTATAACAACAGAATTTAATTAAAATGGAAAACTCTTAGATCCAACAACCACTTATCAATGTCTGTTTTTTGTTGGTCCACTGAAGTAAATATCTAAAAAAATAGGTACTTCATTACATCATGAAATCCTGTCCAGATGTTAAGCTCACTGATTCCCAGCATTGCCCCCAACCAGTGATATTATGGTATTAATGGTATAAATGCTGCCCACTAATGAAGTGCGAACTGCGTGTCTACAAGGTCAAATGAGAAGGGTCATGATTTTATGGTATATATATATATATATATATATATATATATGTATGTACACAATACTGAGGAACAGAGACATATCATGTCATATATATACAGTGTTGCTCATGAAGTTGGAATAAAATATTTTTTACCTCTTTCCATGAAATGATTGTGACAATGTGATTTATTTAATTTCACCTGGGTAATTGGGACACATAATGTAATCATTGCACCTGGTCAAAAGTGATTACTGATGCATTTAAATAGGAATAAACAGAGGATTGTGTCTGAAAACAAAATTATTCCAACTTTATGGGCAACAGTGTATATATATGTATATATATATATATATATATATGAGTCATTGTGTCAGAGCTGTTTTATTGCAGTTTAATTTTCCAACTCTGACTGTGCATCCTGTGTAAAGTTTCTAAAAAATAAGGGGGGAAGATCTGGTTGGCTGCTGTCTTCCTATATACACTATTTGTGTAATATTCATAACACACCCACATCAGGACCGACACAACGGTAAGCAACAAATGGGAAATTCCACTATTGTTGGAGTGACAACAGAACTGGGGTTTATTGGGCTGATTTCACCACTGACAAACACGCTGCTTTTGTTCCTTGAGTCAAACCAAATACGATTCTAACCCTCGAAACTTCAGCTCAACACAAACAGACTCATCTACACTTTCGGCAGCAATTTACCTCCCTTTGCTCAGACGAGATACAATCTGCTTTATACCCATGATATTCTGTGTTTCCTGTCATTCTGATCAAAGAGCGGCGTACACCTGATAAACATATCTTATTGCTATGATTATTAACAAAGCTTTTACCTGGACAAAGAAAGCAGCAGTAACGCTCAGCACCAGACATGAATGCATTCAATAAATCTGAAAAAACGCGACTGTGTCAGTGAGTTCTGCCTCGGTCATGCTGCACCTTATTAATTCCTTAGCTTTTGTCTCCAGAAAAAAGGAAGGAATTAGCAGATAAGCCAAAGCCAAAGCAAGATCCTCGGTTGCAAAATGAAAAAAAAATGCAGCTGCTGTTCACAGGGCCAAATAAAAAAAGTTGCGTCTTTAATAGTGTCGACTTGGGTCAGTTAGTTGCTCTTATTGTTTTCTGTTTGGCTGCTGTGGAGAAAATAAGAGCAGCGCAAGCAGTCAATATCTGAGATTCCAGACTTTCCAGGTCTGCACCCACAAGAATCGAAATTAAGGAAAAGGTGCCAAATACTATATGAAGCACAAAAGGGCTTTGGGTTGTTAGGATCTGTCATGCTATTTGCACTTGATAGTGATGATAAAGGGCCTTATGATTGTTCAG
The DNA here is from genome assembly GCF_002260705.1 of Seriola dumerili. Lineage (NCBI taxonomy): Eukaryota > Metazoa > Chordata > Actinopteri > Carangiformes > Carangidae > Seriola > Seriola dumerili. The sequence continues at coordinate 281,439 of NW_019174988.1, read as the reverse complement.
CGCTTGATGTTTTTTTTGGAATCAGACAAAGGCTCTATGTTTTCAGCTTGAGCTACTGGGCCACAAAGGATTGTTATCTGCACATAATACACAAATAAGAGCCGTGTCTGAAGCTTTCTTGAAAACAGCTTGTTAAATGTGCAATGTGAAATTTGCATGAGAGTTCACCTTTTAACACCGACCCAAGGTGTGTAATCCCTTAAAATGAATTGAGGGCAGTCTGAGCCTCTCATGGCCGTTAAGAATAAAACAAAGATTCATTCCTGATTAAACAGTAGCAGATTTTACAAGAGAGGATGCTTTGACTGCTGTGTATCATGATGGATAACCTGCTGTGCCTGCATTTGGATTAGCGATCCCAAGCAGGTCAAAATGCTGCAGGCAACAGTGCACTCTCATTTGAACCACAACAGCGCGTCCTCCGGGGGGCCCTTACCCTGCATCCCTGTGGGGCCGAAGCCTTGGCGAGTGAGGAAAATTGCATGGTCGTGGTGTTCGGCATGATCAGGGTCGCCTTTCTGCTGCACAAATGCCCAGCGGCACACATTCTCCAGGCTCCGTGATGGGTTCCCCCTCTCAATGAGGCTGATGGACTGACATGAAAGAGGGAGAGAGAAAGAGAGAGAGAATTGGCTACTGATGAACCCTGACTGTGTAAATGAACACATTGATATTCTGTCAGAAGTCTGAGATTGTACAGATTGTTAATCCTGACTGGTATGAGTAGTATTCCCTGTAGACACAGATTTAACATGATGTTTCTGGGGTTAATAAGTGGAGAGCAAAAACTGAATTTCCTCTACACCATCTACAAAGCAAACATACTGCACATCACAATGTGTTGTTTATACCGCATATTACCTTCATTGTGAGTGCAAGTGTGTGAGCCTGCATTTTTACAGTGTGTGTGAAAGAGAGCGAGAGTGGCTGACCCCTGCAATCTGCATACATTTTCTTCCCTATTTAGCATCTCTGCTCCATTATTAATGGCTATGGATGTGTCACTAGCGTGCTCTGCCAGGCTGAAATAACCATTCCTCTGAAGCGATTATAAGCATGTGTCAGCAGCATGAGAACAAATGGCATCACTGCTAACAAATCTACGATATGTTTGGACTGAGTGCTGTGTGTCTGTAATTGGTATTATTCTGATTTTGCACATGCAGGACGGCAAATTATTAATAGCAGGCATGAGACAATTGGAGCAGGAGGGCATTTAAAACAGATTAAAAATAAGGTTGAAATTGAAAGTAGATGATTTATTGCTCTATAGAAGTGTTGGTTCTTTTTCTGTGCACACGGGATGATTTTGCATTTTTACCAGACTGAGGCAGAAACATTGAAGCAACTTTCTTTTTCTCTTTGTTTGCTGTTACAGCCGTTGACGAAGGGATAAATCTTCACCTCAGGGTCAAAAGCTTTGTTCCCCCACAGCAAACACAGCGAATTGGTAGGCACAGACTTTCAGTGTGGTGAGGGGGGTTAGCATTTGAGCTGCCCCAATGCAGCAACACATTCAACATGTTACCCATAAATGTTCTGCTTTATTCATGCCGACGCTCTGCCAGAGCTTCTGGAACATCCTGGTCATTGTTTAGGGAGATTTGTGCTGATAAGAGTCCGGCCAGTGGGCAGGGGAATATTCTCCTCAACATTAAGTGGTAAAATATATGAAATGTCAGCAACTGTTGTCAATGATTTCACAAAATGGGAAGTTATCGTGGATCTTCATAGGTAAAATAATCAATTAATTAATCTGTCAACTGTGACCTATGAGTACATCTGTTCTTTACAAAGCTTAAAAGTTGCTATTAATCCTTTATTAATAATATTTCCTTGTAAATGGTTTTATGAATGCAGGGCCAAAAGAGAACTGGGACAATGTTTGTTTGTCCTGTGTTAACCTCATAAACAGGTAGTTTTTGTCTGACAACAAGAGGATTAATTATTGTTCATCTATCAACCAAAAATGTCAAACATCAACTGGTTACAGCTTTCAGGTGTGAAGATTTGCTGATTTTCCCTGTCTTTCATCACTGTCATTTAAATATCTTTGGGGTTTTTGGACACAACAAGTAATCTGAACATGTCAGGAGCAGTTAGTTTCATTTTAACAGTCTGTGAACAGCAGCACTATCATAGCGTTAGCTGAAATTGTGACATCTACCATTTTGTCAAATCTGTGACAAAGCAAACAGAAGTAAGCATCTTTAATCACTGATTTTTTGATGCATCTTCCAAGATACGCTGTTTCATGTCACCTTTTTGTGAAATTTGAGATGTTAAATGAATTTTTCTGTGACCACATTAGTGCTAACCATGATACAGTAGCCATTACGCTAGGTCTCTGAGGCTAATATGTTGTAGTCTTCTGTCTACTGTTGGACTATGTGTTGTAGTTCTGATGGGGATTGTTCTTCTTTCCGTGCTGATATTAAGCTGCTACATCGCACATGTATCACACACATTCGAGCTAACTTTTATTTGCTAACTGACTCTATTTATATGTTTACTAGATTAGTGTTAATAAAAGCTACCTTTTGTCTAGTCTTTGTTTACTGTACTGCATTTTTTCTGATTTCTAACCTCCATGATTAACTGTGTTGTGTTTTTTCCAACACAGCACTTGAACACAAAGATTTTAAAGGCCAGTTTCCATCTTTAACCTTGACTTGAAGTATGTTTAGTGGTTCAGTACTGTAGCCGTGCACCTGTTTACATAGCGAGGGCAGAATTTTGATTCTGTGAAATTGTGATGGCAATTTTTTCTAAGCATTAGTTGGTTGAAATAATTCATAGATTAATCAATGATGAAAAAACTCAGTAGTTGCAGGCCTCTCATGGTGACTCAGACTTCAGTTTTCTGTCTCTCTTCTCCCACTCACTGAAAAATTGTACTCTGTGGTGCAAACGCTCTCACTGTCTGAGCTTCTGTCATTTTCAGTAATTTTCTGCATTTCAAAAGCAAGGCAGTTCAACACAAATGGAGGAACTGTGAAAACTCACCTTGGCATAACCCAGCATGATCATCCTCACCAGAACAACATTGATGTGGACGCCTAGGGACTCGTCATGGTAAATCTCATTCACCTGAGAAGCGGGGAGAAGAAGACGGGTTACATGAAGCAAAAGACCATCTGTGTGATTTCTGTGAAAAATGGAAATTAAGGATAATAGTGATAAAACACAAAGTTTGTTGTTGTAGAAAAGCTAATATTAGCAAATAAAGGTTTCTATTCAGTGGAGAAAATTTAGAGATTGTTCATTGTTTAAAATATTGTCATGCCTTTATGAATTATAATGGTTCATTTAAGAATACCATTGAGCTGCTTAAACAGGCCTCCAGTACAATGTTAGTCATTTTCTGTAAATGTTTTCTGTAAATTACACTAGATCTGGGGCAGCTGGGAAGATACACACTCTGTATCACAGTTAGGAAAAGATCTGTTGGCTACTGGGTGAAGCTGATAGAAGTAACTGAACTCAGTTGCATCGTAATGGGTCTTGCAGGTTAAGTAGATACTGGATGACTGTGGTTTGTCTCATCTCCTGACTCACACAAAAAAGTAACAGCACTCACTGGTTGAAACCAACTTTTGAACAGAGGCTGAAAGATCAGTTCCTGCAAAAGTTTAAATTCTATTTATGTAGAATTTAAACAAGAGCTTAAACAGGAGAGACATCTGTTGTGTGAAAACCAAAATTGCAGGCAGGCTACTTGTAATTTTAGCATCAGAATTCCTACAGTCATTGGAAGATACACAGGCTTAGACAGGAACCAGATGATTTGAGTTATCAAATTTTAAAGAATGTCCTTCTTTCTTTAAGTTACATTGGTTGCACTTTAGCCAGAGTGTGCGTCATTGTTTTGTCCTTAGAGTTAGCTCTGTTTGTGCTCTATACCATGTGATCATGGTCGTGAGTCACACAAATCAAGAAAAAAAAAGGTCAGTCAGAGGACTTTCAGTAGCTCACACAAATAGCATTTCTTTTGAGGCATTTGCGTCACTGATACATTACACCCCACATTTTGTTGATTCTGGTTTTCTACTTTCCACTCAGGATTGTAGGAGAGTGAGAGAAACAAACCACAAAGCCCTCATTACAAATCACTCTGTGAATGACTGTAACTACAGACCTGTGCAACCACTATTTTGTGGCCTTCTGAGAGCCACTGAATACAGGAAGGAGGAACATCTTATAAACATGTTCTTGTTCCTCATAAGACATGGTTTGCCATACCAGAAGAATTTTAAAAAGAAGTCTAAACCAGTATACAGTGCCTGCAGTTTATGCACTTATACGTTTTCAGGAAAAAGCAGTTTTTAAATATACACAGCTATGCCACAATGTGTGAAAACTAGGGTGTTTATGACGAATGCAAACACATTGTGGATACAACACGGTTGGATTTGCTTCATGGGGTTGACTCAAATGTTTTTACACAATGCGTGGAAATGCCTTTGAGATAATTGTGCCTTTACAATTATGAGAGTCTGTGGAGGAAAAAACACATGCACAGAGCTACAGAGACAGTAAGAGAGAAGCATGTGATTGTGGCTTTTTGATATTCAGGCCATCGTTGCTCCCTGCAGCCTCAAAAGTAACGCAAAGAGTCCTGGGTAAATCAGTGAGCCCGGTCAGTGAAGGACTCTCCACAGGTAGCCGGACAAGATGCTTCAATTTGAGGGAAAATATATAGCGGGCTTTTCAAGCTGTTTTTAGCAGTTGTCACTCTGTTTTACACCCCAACACTATCATCTGCCTCAGCATGGTTGCGCTACAACCGCGATTGTCAGTGGTTGAGTGATTGAGTGAGTGATGAAGTTACACTATTGGTCGGTTGGTGTCAAGCAGGCAACCTCCGAGGCTGAAAAATGAGGCCAACATGGAGCTTTCAAAATGATTTGGCGTGAACAGTTTCTATGACATCATCAGGGGGTGTTTACAAAGGATCAAATAGTGACTGGGGCATTTATTTATTTGAAATTCAGAAGGCACTATAACAGGCCTGCACAGTGAGGCAGGTCTTTATTTCTAATTCCCTCTGATTAATATATATAGAATTCCTGTTTGCCCTGTTAAAGTTACCCCATTACACATAAATACAAATATTTCCTGTTACTGTTTCAAAATAAAAGCCTTCTAGCATTTCAGTGGACAGAAGCCCTTATGCTCCTGAGACAAATCTATTATTTTTTATGATGACAGCATGTTGTGCTATAGTATTTTGGGATTATTTTTTATTAAATATGTTTTGGAATCGGCTGGCTGCATGGCGCTGTCCAAGGTACTGAAAGGGGGATTTAATTCTGGCATGTTAAATTAGCATAATGTTTTTTTTTTGTTTTTTTTGTGTATAATTGCATCCCATATGTCAGCATGAGGAAAGGACAAGGTGCAGAATTCAGGTATCTGGGACATATTAAATGCACTGATGGATTTTCTGTTTAATTAACTCTAGTTCAGTTATCTACCTGAACATGCTGATGCTTATCAAACACATACCGTATGTTCACATCAGCAGAGTAAAATTGAATGTGGTAGTAAACCAGCTGATCAATGAGTGAGTGATTTCATTTTGTTTTTATTTCATTTAAAGAGGTGCCTGTCTCTGTGCAGCTGTAGCTGTCTTATCTTCATCCTCTCTAAATTCCTACTGTGTGCAGTTAGTTAACAGTTTCAAATTTGGGGAAATACTAGCATGTAACTGTCCATAAAATCACAAAGTGACTTTTTACATTTCTGTTTGTGTATAGATTAAACAAATGAGACACAACATGTTAATTAGTGAGATTTACAGTTGCCGTTATACACTGTTGCTCATAAGGTTGGAATAAAATATTTTTTACCTCTTTCCATGAAATGATTGTGACAATGTGATTTATTCTTGACAGATAAAGTGTATATCTTCTCAAAACTTTAGTAGTCAATCTCTTCCAAAGTGATTACTGATGCATTTAAATAGGAATAAACAGAGGATTGTGTCTGAAAACTAAATTATTCCAACTTTATGGGCAACAGTATATATACTTTTGAACTTTGGACATAGCCAGGTTGGCTGTTTCCCTCTTGCTGCAAGGCTTTATGCTAAGCTAGGCCTCCCAGCCTCAGCTCCATAATCAATTAACAATAACTGAAAGTGATATAATATAATATAATATAATATAATTATTATTTGAAGAGATTCCATGTTATCACATGACAAGACAAGGACAACATGTGTTTTATTGACAGCTGACCTTTAAAAGGCCCAGTGTGTGTGGTCGCTCGTCACTCTGTATTTAGTGCTGTTGTTTTGTCACTAACTGATTGACCGTGCAATAAGCACCAATTGAATCAGTGAACGGATCAACATCTTGTCCAGACCTCTGACACATATGTAAGAGAAGACCTCATTAGCAACCAGGAGCAGTTGGACTGAAGCGACAGGCAGCGTCACAGTGGGTCTCATTTTCTTTGGGCCACTGATTCCTCACTGAGTTTATTCGCCTCATTGCACAATATGTCAGTGTTCTCCACACAGGGTAGAGGAGATGGGAAAAAATATTCCAGCAACATATTATCACATGCAAAATTCGCCTCAAATTTTCTGGGTGCGGCGGCACTGGAGGAGCTGTGAAACAAACTCCAAACTGCTGTACTACTTGAGGTCACAACTTTGGAATCCATGAAGCAACACTCTTGCTGAACATGACCCGAGCTACACATGATTTATGTTTCATTTAGAAAAAAAAGACAGATAAACGCTGCTCATCCTGAACCTGCATCCACTGGTGGGGCAGCTCTGCTCCGCTGGCAGGGGCTGCACTGTGTGCCTCCTCCTTCAGGGTGAGCTAAAATTACACCATATGTTATCTGTCTCCCACACACCGTTCTGCTTACGGTCAAAGGTTCGACGTTCTTGACACCACAGCAACTTCTTAACAGATTCCTCCATACATTTACAGTAGTACTTCCTCTTACTGTATGTGTTCATCCTCACATTTCACTTATCCAGCTCATGTTCACCGGCCCAGAGCTCAAAATGGCCACAATATATCACTGGGGAGGGAAGCGGGAAATTGATGGGGTTACCGATCAATACCACTAACTTGATTACTTCCCCAGCTGTCTGTCTCAAAACGGACTTTTTGTGTGGAATCACTTCAAGAAACTCTCAAGTGTCGCTTCATGTTGGAGCTTTGATATTAAAACTTAATAGTTAATAGAAACTGTATAGACTTGATGCTAATCTGAGCTGATAAACATGTTAATAACATATTCTATGACATGCACATACAGCAGGATTTCCCTTACATAGCACCATCTGATTCACCAACAGAATTCAGCGTTTCAGCACAGCTAAGCATCAAGGTTTGTCACTTGCTGTCTTCTCTGCTAATGAGATGCACAAGACTCGCATATAAATGAGAAGCTGCAGACACAAAACACTAAGTGTGTATATGTGAGTCGGTGTTACTGTCAGTCAGTCCTGATGTGTCCGAACTTGACAGCTGAACCCTGAAAGTGGCAAAACTGATGGAAACAGAAGCTGATGAATGAAACAAATTTCAGGAGGGTTGAGGAGATGAAAGACGTGTGGGAGAGTGCAAAAGACAATCAGAGAAAGTGAGGATGACTCCTCAACCTGAAAGAACTTAAAGATTGAAGAGTTTTAACCAAAGAAGTAAAGGATTTAACTTAATCTTTTACTTTTATGTTTTCACTAAATTAAAAGTTCTGTTCTGAAAATGGACCATGGTCCTACTTTAAAACATGCTCAATTGAAGTATTACAATAATTACCTCTTGCACTGTATGTACTGTACGATGTGCCAAAAGTACATGGACACCTCTGACCGCATGCTTTTGGCTTTCCTTTGGTTTTCCTTTACCTCCACTTGAGGGAAAGCTTATTTCTACAAGAGCAGTTTATTATATCATATTTTAGACAGATGTGGTCCTACAGTTTAGAGAATACCCTGTCCTGTTTCAACATGACAATTCCACCGTGTACAAAATGCAGTAAATAAAGAAATGGTTTTTCCCAGTTCGGTGTGGAAGAACGTGAGTAGCCTGCACAGAGCCTTCACCTCAACCCCATCCAACACCTTTGAGCTGAACTGGAACGCTGACTGCAAGCCTGATCTTATCACCCAATATTAGTTTTGGACACACTTGCCAATGCTCTTGAAGCTGAATGGGAGCAAATCCTCGAAGCCAGGTTCCAATGTCTTGTGGAAAGCCTGAAACCAGATGAGCGGAGGCTGATATAGCAGCAGGTTATTGCCCAAGGCTTTGGGATGATGTTTACAAAAATTACGCGTGTGAAAGGGCATATTGCAAAGCCTGTTCTTGTGATGAACACCGACACCACATTTTCTCCTGTAGTTTCTACATGATGATAATACAATCCAATACGACTGCCCCGCATTAAACTCTCTTAATTTATGATGACATTGTTAGTAGTGCTGTTGTACTAGTCTGCATTATAGATGACAAAATATTACAACACACCATTGGTGTAATGCAGTCCAGATATAAAACGCAGCCTCAAACATTCTACAATACCAAACCTGTACATGATAAAATGGTAACTCAGCACACTGTTGCTGCAATACCTAAATGTCACCAACAGAGGTCCATAAAAGTCACGCATTACTTTACTTTATGTCCCATGAGAAACGCTCATTAATGAAGTAAAGTGGAACCTCTGCCTCCAGCCTTTCTTGATGTCATGAGTGGGTTCTACTTTTTTTTTTTTTTTTTTGATTTCTTTTTAGTGGCTGTGGCCCACTGGAGTTTGGTTTAGGTAATTTCAGTTAAACCCAGAATTTGTATCTTCTGCGTCTGATTTCAGAAACACAGATCTTCACTACCTCTGATATCTCGACAGCTGATGTTGCTTAGAAGTGCCATTTCTGCTGAGAGCAGATTGCGCAGGATATAACTTTTCATTGGAGCTCTTTATGGCTGCTGAGGCATCGTGTAATAACTTCTGTCGGGCACTTTCATGACCGATGTGAAGCTAATATGAGGCTGTTATTGATCTCTGACAAGCTGAGAGGAAAAACTGATGCTACCAAGGGAAGCTATTTCATTCCCATGTGTATCTTTTTGTCTGTACACCACAGACTGAAACTAGCAGCCACAATCTTTTGTTTACGACTACCGACAACAAAGAACCAAAAATAAATAATGGTGTGAAACCTTAAAGCCACAAAATCCCTTTCATCCTCACTCTAACACAGACAGGTCAAAATTGTCTGCCAAAAACGATGAGCCATAAAATGCAACAAAAACAGAAGCAACATATTCTGAAATGTTTGATAATGAGTGTTTGATCTCATACCACTAACTGCATATCATTTGTGAACACCGGAAATGAAACATGCCTTTAACTTAATTGGATTGCAAAGCACAGTTGAATGTACAAGGCATCCATGCATGTGATGTGTGAAAGAAAGAAATGCAGATAGACAAAAAACAGAAACAAATCAAACAGAGGAGAAAAAGCACAGGGGGCAGATCCTGCGATGGCCGCTCGAATATGCTTTTTTTTTTAATGAAGATAAATTGTCCTGATAAAGAAAAGCTGTCCAGCTCAGTCTGACAGCGGTGATAAGGAGGAACGCCTGAGCTACAAGCACTGAAGGAGGTTCATTAATGAGCAATGATGTGACAGTAAAATAAGAGACTTCATTCTTTTTACTCATTCATTCACTGTAGCAGATTGGGCACTAAGGGTACACACACACACACACACACACACACACACACACACACACACACACACACACACACACACACACACATCAGATAAAATTCTTTGGGGGATGGAGAGAATAGAGGGTGTGTGATGGTGTGTGTTGATGACGATGAGCAGGATGAATCAAAGAGAAAGAAAGGGAAGAAAAGAAAGGATGGGACAGGAGAGAAGGAGGAGAGAAAGAAAAGGAACACAGAAAAGAGGAGATGAGAGGAGAAGAGGACTAAAAGGGGAGGAGGGGAGGGAGAGGAAAAACAAACGAGGAAAAGGGGAAAAGAAGAAGGTCATGAAGACAGAAAGAAAAAGAGAGGGAAAATAAAAAAAATAAAATGATGGGTGAAGATGGACCAGGAGAAAGAAGAGAGGAAAGAGGAGAGAAGTAAAGATGGGAAAAGAGAAGGAGAAATAAAAAGGGGGGTGGAGAGGAGAGAAAGGAGAGAAAGGAAGAAAGAAGGACAAAAGGGAGGTTTAAAGACTGGAGAGAAAAAGAGAGGTGAGAGGAGGAGGGGAGAGGAGAGGAAAGGAAAGGAAAGGAGATGACACAAGGTAAGACCAGAGGAAAAAAGGGATAATAGAAGGGTAGAAGTTTAGAGGGGAGGAGGGAGGAAAAAGGATTGGAGGAGAGACGAGAGAGGAGAAGAGAAGAGCTTAAGGATAGAAGGGAAGAAGAGAAGAAGAGAGGAAGGGAGAGGAGGGGCGATAGGATGGAAGAATAGGAGGGAAAGGAGATGAGAAAAGATGAGTGGAAAAAAGGGAGAATAGTGTTGAGGAGGGAGGGGGAAAAAAGAGAAGCGAAGTATAAGAGGAAAGAAGGACAGATATATGGAGGTATAGGGGAGGAGAAGTGGAAGGATGGAAGGAAAGGAGAGGACATGATCACTGTTCAGAGTCCAGAGCCCCAGTTGCCTGCAGTTGAAGCCAGCAGGGACCTCTACTGGAAAACACCATCAATAACCTCATCATGCCATCACAGCCAGAGAGAGAGAGAGAGAGAGAGAGAGAGAGAGAGAGAGAGAGAGAGAGAGAGAGAGAGAGAGAGAGAGATACCTGGACTCTATAGAAGGAACATTTCTCATGGAGATATGTCCAGAAGTAAAAGAGCAGAGAGTTCATTTAGTTTTTTTTTTGTATGTTTTTTTAAAGTTCTTTTCCCTTCTCTCCCAAAATTGATTAAATGAACGATTAAAGGAATGAATATAGTCAAAATGTCAACGTACTACACTGTGAGAATTATAAGATACTGGTCAATGTTTGACCAGTAGATGATGATGCAATCATGACATGGACAACCAGAATTATGAGATATTGAGTCAGTGTTTTATCTTAGTAATACACTTATATAGTAAGTCAAAAATACATAATAATAAGGAATAAGTCAACATTATTTGTAATTTTTTAATTATCATTTTGGTCAAATATTGAATTAAGTTTAGTTTGATGAAAATAATAAAAACTCTTACTCTAAGTTTTTTTTAATCATTCCCATGCTTTCATAATTTTTACTCTTTTTTTTGGCAGAAATGAGCTTCCATGTAAAATAATAAACAGATGTCACATGTTGTACGGTAATGAAATATTAAGAATTGGTTTGTTTTCCAGGTCAATTCAGTTCATTCACCGTTTTTCCTGGACAGCCTCTCTAATCCAAACCCACACTCCAGGAAACACATGAGTGACAGGCCCTGATTGGCTGCCATCGACACACAAATGACTGAAATCCTCTCAGTCAGTCCAGCTTGCAGCGTTTGCAGCAGAAATCCTCCATCCACTCAGCAGATGCACCTTATCTGAGTAGTGGTGACAACCAGGCAAAGTCCAGTCCTGTGATTGTTCTCTAATCAAGGTCACTCGATTCAGCTAATTCACTTCAGCTTTTAACTAAACTGCTTTCATTTCCAAAACACAATGGACACAATATGTTACCATTATATTCAATAAAAACAGTGTTTATGAGAGTTTCAAGTGTATAAAGGCAGCGAGGGCAACGGAGGCAAATGTGTTTCCACATACACAGACAAAAGGTAAAGAGCTGACTGCGGAGAAAGAGTGTAAACAGAATTATGTAATCAATGCTTCTGAACATATATGCATTTGAAAGGATTATCTTTTGTAGCGCTGCTTGAAAAGGATTTACAAAATATTTTCTGGGACAATGTCTTCACAAGAAATGCTTGACAAGTAATCGGGAACGCAGCCAGCCCCTTCTGCAATCGGCAGATAGCAGGCTAAAACCGTGACACACTCGATATCAGCCTGATAAAATCAATGGTGGCAGTCCCGTTCATGGCTGACTAACAAATGTCCTGCTGATGCACAGAAGCATCATCCGATACGACGACATAACCTGCTTTTAACCTGTGATTCCTTGATTTCTTTCACGTTTGAAGTCTAAATCTTCCCCTACAACATGTCACCAATGAGATATATATATATCTATATATATATAAAAAAACAAAAGCTATCATAATCTGTGTGCATGTATGAATATGTGGAATACCATCATCTTCAACCCATCCCCCACCCTTTGATCGTCAGTCGACTTGTTGCTGAGGAACAGCATCAGAAGCATCTCTGCACAGAACAACAGTGGGGAGAGTAAGTATTTTTTACCTGCCTCTCCATCTGCATTAAAATGTCTCATTAACAGAGCACCTCACCACGCAGGCAGCAAACAAAACGGTGCCACATATGGTCAATTTCCTCCACCACTCGTGAGGCTTCTCTGCGACAACTCAATGAAGAAACGCTGCCATTGTAACCCGACTCTGAAAGCGAATGACTGCCTCCATCGATCCTCAAACACCAATTAGAAGCATCTTGATTAAATAACCCCACTGAGGAGCAGCTACACCCCAAACAGATGTGCGCAGATGATGCGATGAGGCTGGAGATTTAATGATGCGCCCGTTTGTGTTTGAACGGAGGGAAATTGTTTCTACAGAGGGCACTATTGGCAGCCAGGCGTGGTCTACACAGATGCATCAGACTTACCAACAGCTGTGTGTTGACTACGAACTCTCTGGATCGACCAATATAACAGTGAACCAAAGCGGAGGAATCACCGGAGGGGCTCGTATATTCAGATCACGGCGAGTTACAAACAGCATGTGATTGTTACGGCTGATTAGATGGGAACGTAACCTCCTCTGTATTGTCTCTAGCTCTGAGAAAGTGAAGTGCTCACTAATGCTGACTCAGCTCTCAAAGCTGTGACCTGAAAAACTCAAGTTTAGTTGCTGCAAACTTTTCTACTGCGTCTTTCAACTTGATTACGTTGGCCACTTTGTCGACAAACAGACACAGCAACATAAGCATCTATTTGGACTCTTTTCTACCTCAGTGAATTGAAGAAATACGTCCAATATTCACTCTCCTTGTTCAGTTCTCATCTCCATCAGTTCCTGAGAAAAATACCTGTTTTTTTAGCTGCTAGATGTTCCCCTTTCTTCAACAATTAGTCACTGACCTTGTCTGCTTGTTGTTGGGTACCGGGCAGGCAGCAATTACTGTTATCAGAGCTTATTTTCTTAAAACAGCTACCTTCTGCTGCTGGAGACGAGGTGGATGCAAATGCTGAGACGGTAAATGTAAACACAACTAGAACCTGAGTGGCCTTTTTACCAATATAGATTAGAATATAGATGATTTCAACCATTCTTAACATGAAAAGTACTCGTTTGTGGAGGCCTAAGATAAGCTCCAGGGGAGGAAAACCTGAGGAAATATTATACTATTTTTCATTTTGTCTGGACAAATATTGTGGGCTACGTACAGATTTTCTCATAACAACCTTCCTATGTTGGTATCAATACAGTCTTAATGTCAAATATCACAATGCCTCCCATGCCTCCTAAAATGTGCGTCCCTGTAACAGGGAAAGGTTCAGAATCTTTAAAAGCTTTTTTACACTGAAAGAGTTACTGGTCACTATAATTGCTCCTCTTCTCCATACTGGCGCTCCCTTTGTATTCCAACTTCTGCACAAATATTGGTCTAAATCCACAGCCCTCTGCCCATGCATTTTACAGTCCAGCCATAATATGAAGCTTTAGCAATGTTGCCCGCTCATGTGGATTTTTCCATGCTGGGAGTCAAGGGATGGTTTACTGAAAACATTTTGTCCTGGCAACAACCCTGCATGTGACTACAAGGTCGATTCGTTCATATCCACATGAGTGGCTCTGAACTTCATGTAGCATGTGAGCATACATGACATGTGAGGACTGTATAAAGACACAATTCATTACAATCTATGTGGCAACAAATATCAATGCATATACACAAATCAGACTGTGCTGCAGCAGAAAGGACTAAAACTAGCAGTGACTTACAATATTCATGAGCGTGAGTAGGTAGTTCTGCACGTGCTCTTTGCCATGAAATCGAACCACCGAGTCGTCAACTCCCAGCAGGATTTCAATGTTGTAGTCGTCCTCTCCAGCATCTCGGCGGCGACGGCGGCGGACAGTGTCGTTGACCTGCCGGGCCACAGAGTCCAGAGTCCCGGGTACATCCAGCTCTGGTTCTACACAGAGATGAAAACAGAGGGGATATACAGTAAGTGCAAAATGCAACTTGTTTTAGTCATACTGGATATGGGTCAGGTCAATCGGTATGTAATCACCTGACAAATTTAAATGTTTTTTAATTTTTTTTTTAAAGCAGTTGCTGTAGGGCTTTTATGTTGAAATGCTCACTGAGTAAATACACACCTTGATCCACTATTATATGAAAGATGCCAGTAAAAGTGCAAAACACAGGAAGGTGTCGGAGGGTTAAATCCACATTAGATGCGTGGAGGTACAGTTATTGGATTTCATAACACCTGAAGTGCTGAAATGATAACAATAATACCTACTTCAATTCAATTTATCTGTTTATTGGTTTACTTATTTATCAAGCAAACATGCCAGCTTCATTCTCTGGTTCCAGCTTCTCGAACAGTTGAGTGTGGAGCATTTCTCTGTTATATGTGATTGTAATTTGAATATCTAACAAACAAATCAAGCACATGAAGATGACACTTCGGGTTCTATTAAACTGGGAAGGGAATTATTTTCACAATTTTCTGTCAAAAACATAATTGACAGATTAAATGATAGTAAAAATAATTGTTTGTTGTGACTAAGCTAAACTAAACCTAACTAAATTTGAAAGTACACTTTACATTTAGCCATATAACACTTGCTCGTTTGCAAATACCTTTTTATTTTGTCTGCAAAATGAAGGCTCGACATTATCAGTTAATTCTATTAGTTGATTCCATCTGGAAACATTCAACACTTTATATTTGACTAACATGAAGTTCATCAAAGATTATCAATCTTACATTTCTGAAAGGATTTTTTCACTCAGTCAGAATGGCATAAAACCAATCATACAGTAGTTTACATTACCCTCTTTCACTCTTTATTGTGCATTCACATCACTTCCCTGAAGCCAATCAAAGACAGAGTGTGGGTTTCGATTAACGTGCATCATACTGTAACACACACAGCTAATGACAGCTTGTTCACTGCTGGCTGTAAATGAAGCCTCTAGGCCGCTGGCTTCGTCAAGTAAATGCTCAGAGAACCCTGAAGACTCTTGAGCTTGTTAGAAGCTGCTGAAAGCCCACGTTAAGGCTTGAAATCTCTCCAGCGAGCAAGGACAACAGGTCTGAGTATAAGCAGCTCACACACTGCTGAACTGCGATCAGGTCATTCAAACCACAACTCCATTTCTTTCCAAAAAAGCCAATGCGATTCACTGCTGGTAATGGGACTATAACACAAAAAATCTACAGTTATTTTAAAGCTTTTTTTTTTTTTTTAAATTCATAGATTATCCTCTGCAGTTATATAACAGGGAAATCAGATCTGACTTCAGAGCAAGCTTCTGTCACCACTCGATATGAAACTGAAGGGAGTTATCTGACTTGACAGTATTTGGTCCAGTACGCTCGCTGGTACTGAATCGGACCATGAAATTGCTAGTACTTCCCTTTTTGATGGAACGGCCCACCAGTGCTTAATGCCCGCCTGATACTGCTTAGCTTTACAGTCTGAAGGCTGAGGCCGTCTCTGTCAAGCCTCTCAGTGAGCAGTGCTGATATTAAATCCTTCATCTGGTCCCCTCGGTAATCCTGACGAGGGCAAACAACTACCACCCCGAGAGCTGATCGAGTGGCCACAGATACCCCTTACTCTACGCTTTGCTGCTTTACAGTAGGAAGCACTAGAGATGAAATTTTCCACTATAATGACTGAAAAAAAAAAGAAAAAAAAATCCTTTGGGGGGATCAACAGCTTGGTTGGTCATAAATGCAGCCAGCAGGAGAGTTGCTGGTTCAAACCCCAGCGGGGAAAATCTTGGCAAGGAGTGAGTCTGTTTTGCTCTGCTGAAGCTGCTGGCCAACAGTAAGGCTGTGATCATGCCCACAGTTTGTTTTGTTTGCTCTCAGCCACAACGGAAAACTGTATTTTTCATTTTTTATTAGTTTTGTATGAGGGGAGTAATTTTAATCTCTTTGACATAATCTGAAATTGAAATGAAGCGTGTGAAGCCTCTGTGCTCTCCATGTTATCAAAAACAGAGTTTTCGGGCAGAGATCGTTCACTCCATCACTACAACATCATTTACACTGGTGTTATTATAAATATTAGGTTGACACACTATGTTTGCTGGTTTTTATCTACAGGCTATGAGCTAAAATGTTAGCTTGCTAATGCACACAGTGGTATCTGTTTTGTATTGCAGCTTGGTGCAAACATTCCCCACTTTCAGAATTGAAAGTTTTTTCAGAATAAATTATACTGCTGACCCCCTGGCTGTGTGTGTGTGGGGTGTGGTTCCTCTTGCATTTATCTGTGTCTGGCATGTCTTCATTCTGAACCTAAAACTGATTATAAACTCAAGGGAAGGGAGGTCATCTTCCATTTGGTAATATCCATAAACCTCTGCCTGGAGTCTGCCAGCAAGACACAGCGCTGGCCTTGAACTTTAAAAAATTGGGTTCATGTAGGTTCACGCAGCCCATTTACAAACAAACCAGGGTTGGTAAACAAAGGTCACATGGACTCAAAAGCAGCTTGTGTATTAAAGACGTTTTGGTAAGCCGTCATCCTGCCGTGTCAGAAAATTTGGCAGAGGGGTGAGTCAAAACAAAACTCGTTCCAGTGCCTTTAGCTAAACCTGACGGACGTGTCTATATACTGGAATTAACCTTCTCTGCTCTTCAAACCATATATCAAATCTGACATTAAGAAACCATTCAAGCCCATTTAGTGATGCTAACCCACAATGCAGAACTTAGAAGAAGATAAAGACATAGACAGGAGTCTCAGTGTCATCTTTTGATGTTCTCACCTGAACAGTAACCAAGAACATTTTTAGTGTGAACTGTGAGTCCACTGAGAACCTCCTGAATATGTCTGCAGCTAAAGAAAGTTGAGGCAAATCACTCCTGAAAAAAAGTTTTCTTTCCCTGAATAAATAAATGATTAAAGCAAAAGAAAAAAAAAAATCACAGCTTTTATATTTCATCAACACAGGGTGTAGATACTGAGCTGGCAAATACTTGGAAATCTCAAGCCATAAATAAAAGCGCAGGCCATTTTTCATTTTTCCAGGGATGCTTAGGGCCGCAGACAGGGCCTGTGATTGAGTGGAGAGGGAGCTAAAATAAATAGTAAGAAATGGCTGCCACCTCAGCCATGGCCCAGCTCCTACAGTGTTGGGATTGTGGAGTGCATTCCTCCTCTCCGCCGCTCCCGTCATGACACAGGCATTCTTGTGCAGCGGCCCAGCTCCCCCCGCCTCCCCCTCCTGAGTAAACAGGCTTTCTGAGGTCCCTACTTCAAACGCACAGGACTTCCCCTCAGCAGCGCTCCTTAAGATCGCTAGTGTGCTTCGGTCAGCGGCGAGCACCCCCTCCCACCCCCCACCTCCACAGCCCAGTCCCACGGGAGCCCCACCGTGCAACAGTAGCAGCAGCAGCAGCCCAGGAGACTGGAGCGAGAGGCCCCCAGCCAGCTCCTGCCCACACGTGGCACTGTGCAGCAAGGTGGCAGCGAAGCCAGCCAGAGCCGCCGCAGGCTAAAAATGGCACAGAGGTAGGCGACAGGCAACTCGCCATCAGCCTAGAGTGGAAATCTACTGTGTCTGCTGTGACGGCATTAATATCCACACTGCACTGTTCACAGACGCTCACACATTCCAGCAAGCCCATTAATAAGGACACAGATATCGTGCCAGAATGACGTATTTATATATTGCAAAACCTGTGTGAAATCTGCAATTGTTTGTTTATATTCAAACGCATTAAAATATAGAACAAAGCTTCTCCACTGAGGATGTAGATCTATATGTTCCTAATCATAAATGTTAGTGCATGTGACAGAAAAAGAACACAGCGTCTTCATTCATGGAAAAATGCCAAACAAGTATCCAGGGTATTACAGCCACAATAAGCATCATTTTTGCATTAAAATATGGGCTGTAATCCTTTTATCTGTTTCTGCTACAAAGAAACTGCTATGTGGGGCTGCAGGATTGGCCCACATAATGTACCTTGTGTATGAAATGATAGGGAAATGCACATTAAGATTGAGAGGACAGGAATTTGCATAAAAATTCACCTTGTGAGCTGAGTAAAGAGTAGGACAAACAGATCAAGGGAGGTAGATTTTTTTTTTAGCATTTGCGGATAATGCATATCTGATGAGGTAGCACAAGGCATTATTCTTTAGTTAATTAAGTTCTGAATGACCTGATGAACCTTTACTTTATCCTTGCCTTTAAGACAGAAAATGCAGGTTTAAGTCAATGTTGTCACACTCTTCAGAAACACTGCAACATGAGCAGGTGCAAGAAACACTGCTAGATTTCGAACATCATCTTCCCAGTGACTGAGAATGGGCTTAAAGTGAGAACTCACGAAACCTTGAAAGAGGCCATATCATGGGCGGCAGGAGCGCATATTGGAGGCATCATCCCGACCACGGCTGTTCAAAGGAGTCAATCTGAAAGGAGTTAAATGAATGATACAAGACAGAAGACACCTCAACAAAAAGACCAAGAGAAACGGACAGACTAACAGGACATGTCACGAGGCTTGGCGACACAAAATAATGACAACAATTACTTTCAAAGCACACAAAGCACTACAGTCTTAAGTGTCTTGGCTAAAAGAACACACAACATTGTCGTTCTTTGACTCCAGGTTTCAAATGGTACACTTGTTGTAAATGAGCGGTTCCCAGCCACAGGGCTACAGACCAGCACTGGACCAAGGAGGAACATTCAGCGCCGGGGCGGGACAAAATTATATGATATGACAAAAAATGCTGAATAATAATTACACACATTTATGGTCTATTTGTGCTTTAAATACTTTCAACTTTGTGCAGTCTGTCAAAGCTGCATATTTCCTCATCACTCCCTGTCACGCCCACAACAACAAAATACTGGTTTTGAACTAAAGTAGGTCACCAATCTGTCATCAGCAACTTAGCTACTGGATCTGTATGTGCCACTCTCCTGTTCCAAACTACCTGAACAACAACAGTAAAAAACAAAACCAAATGTTGTTTGAGAGTTTCCTGGGAGAAGGTAGGAAAAGAGGCCTAATGATTATTTCAGTCTTGACAAACCCCCTGCCCAGAGGCTGGTCCATATAAATATTGTCAATATAAAAATGGTAGGTGTCCTTTGTAAATAACATCCTGTCTTGCCCTCAATCATTCCCGTGTCAAAACATCCAGAGAAGAAGCTGTAATGCTTGAGGGTGCTGAACTGATATATTAGGGGGTTAATTAAAAGCTGTAGATATAGAGCAAAATATGATGCAAAGCTAGTCAACACACATTTTCCAATGGGGGGGGGGGGGGGGTTGCAGAGGAGTTGTTTTGTGCTTTAAAGACAATGGGAAGTCAGTCCATTGATTTGACTCGCTTATCAACACAGGCTGCAGCAATCACTGTCATACAAAATTCATGAAGGTACTTAATGCAATTAATTAAACCCTTAGCGGGCCCCAGAGTGACGCTCGCATTATAACTTCAGTAGACTTGTAGACCAGGTTCCTTCGTTAATGGCTATAACAAGATAACGCTCCATGGGAAGATGCACGCACCTATCAACCACAGGCTGCTGACATTAATGTCTCCTTGGTCAGCTTTAATACTGGGACGCTTCACTTGTTTTAATCATTGCAGCAATGTGTGGCAGCTGTTTGCAGGGACGAACATGGTGCTGATCAGGGGTTTCCTTTTCATTTTTGATCACTGAGCACATAAGCCACAGGCTATTTCTTTTTCTGAAACACCAAACGGCCTGATGCATGTCTTCTATTAGTCTAGACCGAGAAAGCAATGTGTGACCAAAGGCATTAATGCAACAATTCTTTCTCGGTTGACATCTCGTTTTACAGTAGTCATGAATGATGTTTGTTATTCGGTTTCTGCACCATTTCCTTCTGTTTGGAGCTAAATATGGGTTTCACTGAGGAATGGGTCAGTGAACAATGGCCTGAAATCAGGTGCCCTATTTCAAGACCACAAATTCCACCTCAACACTGAAGAGAAAGCAAAGTCGCCGTCCTCTCAAGCTTTATCATTTTGGCAGTGCGGAGGTGTTCTGAAGCTGTAGTTGATTTAGTGCTGGCGATTTACTTGTCATGTAAGGGAATTTTTGACTCCCCTGGGGGACATAAAACCAAGCGTAATTACACTGGATTTTATGACTGAGGTAATATTGTTTTAGCCTTTTTCTTCCCTCTGCCTCAATAGAGTTGAAAATGAGCGGTGACAGCAGCAACAACAGCAGCCTAATTACCAGCAGTGCACCACAACAGGAGAAAAAGATGCTGGCCGAGGCATTTCACATCGTGGAGACGCCACGCAGGTTTGTGGTTCTGAGCTGAAGGGGTGGTGGAGGTTTTAAAAGGTACGTGTGTGTCTATGTGCATTCTCTGTGGCCCACCCGAAGCTTCTGAATCACTGTTAACAGGCTCATGGGGAGTTTTAGGCATAAAATTGAAGCCAACACTCCTGCTCCCACTGGGCCTTATATTAAAGCATTACTAATGATTTCTAAGTCTTGGCTGCGTTGCCTAAGAAAATAAACTTGGAGTTTTTCACTGCAAAAGCAAAGGGTCATATATGATAGAAAAGTTTCTGTCACAGATGCTTTTACACACATTTATTCGAAGTGTGAGAATGATGCGCTTTGTCACAAAGTACTGTCTGACAGAAAGTGGATTAAAACCAATTAGTATACCATGTATAAAGGTTGATACTAGTATTTAGACACAATACAGACACAAGACTTAAATCAAGTCTTAAAAACAAGTATAAAGAGTGGATCAAAGTACCATTGGCATCATTAGCCAAAAGCACAAAAACACAAACAAGAAACAACAGTAGGAATAGATATCTGATTAAATTGCGGTATGATGCAGTCTGAAAAAGTTCCTGTCCAAGAGAAGATTGTTTAGGGGCAAATATGCTCCTCTAATGACAACATGGTAACACTTAGAAACCCACAGGGAATTATCACCTGACTCTGCAGTTCCCCTGAACGCTATGGAGTTTTTTTTTCACATCTCAGCTCATTATTTTGGTTTTACAGCCCACAACTGTACTTTTTCATTCACTTTTACTGCTTTCATCAACATTTTTCAGCTGCAGCAGGCAGGTGTTTTCAGTGAAAAAGCTTGAATAAACTGAGTGCACGCTACCTGCCAAGCAGGCAAACAAAGTTAGCTACACAGTGCAGCATTTAGCAGCTAAAGAAACAGATATTTCCCTCAAGAGTTGGTACAAACTAAAACAGAGATAGAAGGAGAGTGAATATTGGACTTACACTTGTCAAGTGACCAGAAACACGACTCCAAACAAATGCTAAACGTAGCTCTTTGTCTGCCGGATTTAGCTGTTTGCTAACAAGCTCACCACAATAATGTTTTCAGGTGATAAGATGAGTTCACAGCTGGCTGCAGTGGCCCCAGGTGGACAAAATAATACTAATGGAAACACCACACAGGTTTTCAACATCAAAGTCAATGTCTGTCGCCAAAGTCAAAGCCACCTCCAAGAACTGTTCTCGTATCCTGCTGGAGCAAAGTCCTTGTAGCCATGCCACTTTGTTCGAGAAAAATGTTTTAGTATGAACATCTCCACAGGAGCAGGCGAAAAAAATAACATGAAAAGGTAAAAATATAACACTTCTGACATTAAACATATACTAGAGCATAAAAGCCATCGTGGTTATGCCTGTAGGATACTGGGTGCTGGAAACTAATCTCATGGTTGCTACTCGTCACAGCGGAGAGCCAACCTACCTAAAATTGAAGGTGTTTCTGGGTTCCTGTGGAGGAATGCATGCTGAAAAAAACATAGAATAGGGGCTGCTCATTCATTTTTAGAAAGCAGTACTGGACCTCAGCTTTGATATGTCATACAATGCTTCTGAAAGAAATTTCAGTATATTAATTACCATTATTATTATTGGTATAGTTAGTGGAGGTGTACAGTGCATTTCCACACCAGCACCACCAGTAACACGTCAGTGACGTTAGCATGCTTGATCAATATATCATATGATAATATAACTGCTGCACGTTCAAACCAATTACCAGTCAATAACAAGTGATTAATGTGATGATATTGAAAAACTGTCTCTGAGTGTTTAATGTGATAAAAGTCTCATCAGGATGCTGATGGCGGCTGGTACTCATTCATCAAATGGCAGCGCTGGTCACTCACTTCTCTTTAATTTAGCATCTTTGGACCAAGCAATCAGTCTAAGTTAAAGGATTTTTTATTTTTTCATATTAATCTTCTAATGTTTATGTAAATACAGAGAAAGAGTGTCAAAGTGTATTTATCTGAAATATCACAAAATACTGTGATCGCGAGCCAGTATCCCAACACATGCCAAACTATAATCACATTAAGACATTCAGTTTTTGGACAAGTTGTTTTCTATCGTCTTTTGACTGATTAAGGCTCTGAATCAAAGCTCCAAGCTTTCTGAATATCAACTGACTCATGTCTGTAGCACTGAGTATGACGAACTCTCAAGATCTGAAGGTTTGTCCTGAAGGTTAACTTCATGTTTGTTTAGATATTTCTAGTTTTAAATCAGTTTTTTGTTAATGTTTTTACATTATATTTAGGCAAGACTCTGTTATAGTTGTTTGTGTTAAGGCAACATTAAACCAAAATGCATTCGAAAGCATCTGGTCATGGTGTTGACCTTTGGTCTTTGGTGTACATGTACATCTTTGGTGTACATCCTGTTGTGTTAAAAGGACTTGGGTTAAACAATTTTTACATTATTGATAGATAAATGTTCAAAAGTCACGTCATTTTACTGGTCAGGATTTAGAAGGATGGAGGACTTGACCTAGACTTCGGACTTTTGACTTGCCCCATAACACTTAAAAACCAGTCACAACAAGGAAAATGTTCTTTGGGCAGTCTCGGATAAAACACACAGGAAAAACATATCACAGTTCTTTATTTACATTGGCCGTAATTGTTTAAAACATTTAAAACCATTACACCTTTTCTATTTGTTTGGCCCAAGAAATAAGTGTTTTGTTTGTTGTGACTTGTCTTTTCAAATCCAAAAGCACCTTAAATATAATCTGATGTGAAAGTGATTGAGCATTTAGCCTCTACATCATGTTTACAGTCAAAACGCTGCTCAAGTTGGAATCAGAATTAAGAGACGCTGCACAGAAGAACTTTATGTCTTTTGTTAGTGGGGTACAATAATCACAAATGTTTTTTTTTTTTTTAATCATTTATGTTCATGTATGGGTTAAACAAACAGTGACCTAGTGAGCTTTAGATTGTTTGGTTGGCATATTTTTTACTTGGACAGAGCAAGACTAGCTGTTTCCTTCTGCCTCCAATCTTCTCAACCTCTGATATTAAAAAGTTAAATTATTCCTTTAACTTGAACCTGTTTACACTCACACAAATTCTAAGCATTTCTCTGTTACAAACTGATCTTAATCTGTTGTTGTGTTGTAGCTGTTGAGTAACAGAATATCAAACTTGTGTGGAGTGTTTTTGTGTGTGAGTTAAGAGGGAGAGAGAGAGAGCAAGAGAGAGAGAGAGAGCCCTGAAGCAGACAACGATAGGCCTTGTTGGGGTCGGTCAGTTACAACATGCAGCAAAACTTAGGCTTCATTCATGGTAGGGTGCGAACTGCCTTTTTGGAAGAAATGCTCACTGTATTTCCTTTCAGGGAGTTCAATATATTTTGGTGACCTGCATCCGTTTTTTTTTTCTCTCTTTCTCTCAAAGAACAAACAACCCAATGTCATCGTTGAAAGGTCAAGTGACAAACTGTTTCCACTCTCTCCCTGCCCAACACAACTAATTAAATACTGAAATGTAAGAACCTGAAATACTGAGATGTGAATGGAGCCTATTTTTACCTCCAAGGATGTTTTTGGTCCCGTTTGTTCCTCAGTTGGCAGGAAATGTTAAAAACTACAAATTGCAATAAAATTTTGTGGAGTGTTAGGTCACGGACCAGGGAACTGTGATTTGATTTTTTGGCTGGACTGGCCACAGTGCACTGATCCATCTCTTTCCTATGTACAATGAATTATAACAAAATATTTAAACCTGGACAGAAAACCACAAAAGCAAAGGGGTAAAAAGTCGATAGAAAATACATGAAGTCAGTACAAACCCTGCCACTAACCTATCACAAACAACCCAGGAAAGCAGCGTTTGAGACATTTGCAAACAACACTTAATCACAAGATGAGCAGTGGGCTATTTCTTTGATGTGCATGGTGTAATTTACATGTTGGTAGTGTTATTGCAGCTCTCAGATTCTTACACAATGCAATGACCTCTGAGTCAGGCAATGAAAGCTTAAGTGTTGCAAAACTTGGGAATGGTAAACTAACAAAACTATTTTTTTTAGTATCCCATAAACAGATGCAATCTGTCTCTTTTCTGTTTCTGGTATTGCTCTATAAAGGGCAGAGTGGATGTAGTATCACAACAAGCAACAAGAATGTGAAGTATTTGGCTCTCCTTAGCAGGCAGACTGGATGGAAAGAAGAAAGAGATGCTCATGAGCCTCTTCCAGCTGCCATGTGACTTTTGGAAAGCAACTGGATGATTCACAGCGAGTCAGAGGAGAGAACACAACTGAGCGTTTTTTTCGATTCAAAATATTGCTCAATGCTCCCAAGGTCTTTTCCATCCTGCTTCCAGATCCTTGGCTTGGGCTGGAGTAGCTAATTATCACCAGGTTTCAAATGGAAAGAACTCATCAGATGTGTTCAGGGTTCGTACTTCTGAAGACGTAAGGCAATGTGGAAAATATCTTCCCAATCTGCTGGTTCATCATGCAAACAGGGAAAGGGTAGAAATATCAGATTATTTAAAGAGTTATTTACTCTCTTAATGACACTGAAGAGGGAGGGGAGTCTGTTAGAGCCCAACTAATTTATTGGTTGACCGATTTTATCAGCCGATATTGATCCATCACAGAAGTATTGTATCGGTGTATATGTTGTCCAGAGATGCTTGGGGTTATTTAGAAATCGTGTCATCACATAGTTTATCCAGCAGAGCATGCTCTCAATTCCTTGTTGGCAATACTCTCAGCTCTCTCTGCAGCACATGTAGTAGAGCACGCATTAGCTGAGCAGATGGTGGTGCAGAATCAAGCAGTGTCTTCCCTTTAAGTTGCTAACTAGTTTGTGAAATAAATTGCTGGAAAGTTAATAAACAATGACTCCCATCATTTAGCCTTTTCAGTATAACTCTCAATCAAAACCCTGTCCGTGACAACCGTCATGTAGCTCATGCTTATCACAACTGTTTGCTATGTTAGCGAGGTAGCTAGCCAGCTACAGTTTGTCAGTATGGTCAATAACGTAGCAGACTGAGAGGTAAGCATCAGAGCATCTCTTCCTGTTCTTCCTGCAGCTCAGCAGGCAATGGTGCGGTGGTGGATTGAATCTGTTGAGTGTTGACGTCATGCTACAGCGTCAGCTAGTTGGTGGTGCAATGCTGTCCACCATCATGTTGTCTTGCTTATCATACTCATTTGCTGCATCAGTTAGCTAGCTAGCTAACTACTTTCATAGTTTGACAGCTGAGTGGAAGCTGATGTGTGAGCATCTTAGCCCATTCTGTCTACATATTATAGCATTAATAGGAGTGTAGCTAACAGTAATGGTAAAATCTTCACACAACCATTTTTTTCAGGACTTGCACTTTTGTACGACCTCCAAAGCAGAAAATTCCAGGTGTTGCATTTACAAAACTTAAAATCTAAAAGCCTTGTTTTCCATTGGATATGTTGAGAACTTCCCCTGAACATTTATTGCAGTGGTGCTATTTTTTTTTTCTTTTACTGACTAAAATCAGAATTGGCATCAGTTCCAAAATTTCATCTATCGGTCGGGCTCTGGTATCTGTTATATTCAGCCTGTGTTTTATCCCTGCATTCACGCTGCATTGATTTTGAGCATTGAGAAGTTGCAGGAGGCTTCAAAGCTTCTGTGGTCAGTTTAATTCTTTTAAGTATCTCAAACACACACCCATGCACACACACTCACTCCTGAAGGGGGGAGGACACTGAGTGCTAAATCGCTCCAGTTACTCCTGTTTACTGCACAAGAGACGAACCATCCTCGCTAACGGCACCAACAAAACACCTGATAACCTCTACCTAAAGGTAAATTGCTTTCCCTATCACTACACACACTTCTCACATCCACATACTGTAGTTTAAAACACACACGCCTAACGTACCGACAATAGAAATCTGAAGGATGTACCTTTTTTTATGAATTCCTCATCAAGCTTAATCATGTCTGAAGGGGAGGAGAAAAGTGCAGACTGATGTGTTTTCATGTTTCTAAGAGCAAGTGCCTCTGCAAGGAATTACAACATGGCTGAGTGTGAAATCAGCTGTTTGCGTCTTGGGAATTCATTTGCTTGTTATCCCAAGATGTTGGAAAACAAGCTATTCATAAAAAAAAACGCCCAGCGTAGCAGGCACAATTACTTCACAAGCTCTTCTTTTTTGTTGTGTAGAATCTAAACAAGACAAAACACATTTGATCTCAGTGTCATCACATAAACATCATTTATCTGTCCAAACTGTGGTGATTTATCTGTGTTTTCAAATTCACTGGGCTCAGCCATTGGATGAAGTTGTGGCTAGAGGAGTACTACTTTTTTACTTTGGGGGCATTGAGTAAAAGGAACATCCCAGATTTTGTGTTTAATTAATAGTTTTCACTTTAAAAGCCAAATAAGTCCTGTTGCAATGAACACTACAGTCTGAGGCAAACATTAGTCATAAGTCTACAAACAGGGAGGGTCCTGGTCCTGTGGAAAACATCATGTCACAGGGGACGGTTCTGGCCCCGCTCCTGATCACCCTGTATACGGCGGACTTTACATACAACTGAGTCTTGTCACATCTAGAAATGCTCGGATGACAGAGCTTTTGTGGCGCATATCAGGAACTGGCAGGAAGAGGAGTACAGGGATCTGACGATGGCCTTCAGTGAATGAAGCGACAAGAACTGCTTCCTTCTGAAAAACCTCCATGACCAAGGAGATGGTCATCGGCTTCCGGAGGTCTAGGCCCACCCTTCAGCCAGTCAACATTCAAGGGAAGGACATTGAGGTGGTGCACACTTATAAATACCTAGGTGTGCACCTGGACAGTAAACTGGACTGGTCCCTGAACACGGATGCCATCTACCGGAAGGGGCAGAGCCGGCACTTTTTCCTCAGGAGGCTCAGGTCCTTTGACGTCTGCAGTGAAATGCTGCACATGTTTTATCAGTCAGTGGTGGCCAGTGTACTCTTTATACTGCAGTCTGCTGGGGCAGCAGCAGGTCAGACATGAACACAAAAAGACTGGACAAGCTGGTAAAAAAGGCGGGGCCTGTGCTTGGCAGGAGTCTGGACTCACTCAGGACTGTTGTGGAGAGACGCAGGCAATGTAAGATGAAGGCCATCTCGGACAATACCAACCCTCCACTCCCCAACATTCTGGCAGGACAGAGAAGCAGCTACAGCAGCAAACGTCTCATCTCACTGTGCTGCAGAACAGAGACAAGCAGTCTTATTTTTATCTCACCAAATCACAATAATGCTGGCTTTAATTATAATTCCTGAAGAGTATATCTACAGTGCTAACAAATTTATGCAAGCAGACGTCTCTATTATTGGCTAATCATAATAATAAGTGTGATTTTAAAACATTGGGGATCTAACATTGTGCAGCCGTTGTATGAGGAAAGAGCTGGTTGTGTAAGGGTTGAAAAATACTGCACGTGCTCAATATAGCACTATATTATTAAATTAGCATTTTTTTAAAGTTGTTTTTTTGACATGCCTTTGTTTGACAGCGACAGGTGAGACAGACATGAAATACGGGAGAGAGAGTAGGAAAGTGAAATGCAGTAAATGTTCTGGCCGACTGGGAGTTGAACGGGGTAAAACTGCAGCTAAGGGCTTTTTTCGCCCAACGAATCAGCCACTGGGTTGCCCCTAAATAACTTTATCACCTTGGACTTAAGACGTAAGGCAGCCATGTTTGTTTACTTTTCTAGGAACTACAGTTTGATGTTAATCTGTAGTCTGTAAAATGTAGTGTAAAGTTTGTGCTTGCAGTAGCTGTGACTGATGTATTGATGAGAAGGTTTGTGTGGAGGATCTGAAAATTACTGCTTGGCTGTTGATATTTTTTTTTTTCACATATTTTACAAGTTGTAAATGGTAATTACAGTAAATCCCACATGGCATGAGAGTGGCATTACGCTCTTACTAACACAATGAGCTATCTCACCAACTCATGAGCACTTACCAAGGCCACTAAAGCAGCTGGAGGTGACGTGCCTTGCTCAAAGGCAATTCAAATAACAGAAAACCTTTAAAAAAGAGAAGCAACATTGTGCCACTTGGTCTCAGGAATGAAACTGCTGACCCTCACAAGTTCACTCAACCACTTGGCTGGTATTACCATGCAGTCACACTCTATCTTGTGACTTGTCACAATACTTAGTATCACAGAGTACCATCTCTTACAAAAGCCAGCCAGTGACAAAATGTTCCAATTCTCTCTGTCTCTCTCTCTCTCTCTCTCTCTGGCACCAGCTGTTGCCAGACAGAAAGAATGAAGCGCAGCCTCCGTCTGCTTCACCTGGAAACAGATGGTCAAACAGCATTCATCTTTCACTGACATCGCCGCTTTGACGCAGACCTCTGGAAGCTTTTGTGGAGCTTTTTTCTCCTGGAAATCAAAGGAATCCTGAGGCCAGTGAAGGTGAAATGACTGTGCTGATCCTCTCACAACAGACTACAGTATCTGCATTCGAAGTGAGGGGGGGAAAAAAGGACCACGAAGTTTGTATCTTCAGTCACCACACAAAAGCATTAATAATGAGCCGAGCACACAGGCACCTTGCACAAACCTTTTCATCCTGGCGAGGTTTGCTGAGCACACACGCGCCCTACTTTGCATTGCGCACATTCACAGAGCAGCTTAATTCATTCATTTCCCTGTGCCCAGACTAACCACAATTCAACAGGAACCTAACTACAATATATGAAGTAATTATCTGACCCAACCTCAACATCAATTTCCTAACAGCTGCAATGGGCCAGTGAAAAATGTTCTGCATGCTTTTTCCAACCTGCCTCCAGACGGTGCCGTGATGTGTCGGTCTAACAGATGGAAACAGGAAGGTTTTGCTTCTAATCAGCTCTAAACAGTCCTCAGATTTGTCTCAGCTTCAGCTGTACTTGTGAGTCGTCTGCTGTAATAGTGATTAACTTAATAATTACAAAGGTAAGCAGCTTGGCAGCAGTGAACATGTGTACTCCAACTTGTGTTCTGCTGCCGTTTACACTCAGTCTTCAGTCTCTCCTGCTAGATTACATTTTAAGGCAAATTCTATGAGAATTATACACTACAGACGATTCCCTTTTTGCTTTTTTGTCTCTCCCTCCCTTGAATGTTTCTCATTCCTGCCAGCTCACCAAATTCCTCCAAACTCAGCCAGCCCCCACTCTGCTTAACACATCTGTGTGACAAATATAAATCACAATTTTCCCTTAGGATGGCTTTCTCTTTCTTTTTTTTCCCAAAGCTCCACTGGCTCGGGAAGGTCATCGATACACCCTCAGACACGAGGCCTTTTCACTAGTTTCTCACTCCATTTTCACCACCATGTGAAAATAAAACCTAATATCCAAGTGCTGCAGAGGGTGAATCCCTCACCTGGGCATCAGGCCAGATAACATGAGATCAGATCCCAGACATTTGCTCTCACTGTAATTCTAATTTTCCCCGAGATCATACACACCCATCTGTCAACATGGGTGTGTGTGTGTGTGTGTGTGTGTGAAGGGGTGTAGAGTATGTCGCTGCATTTTACTGTGTGATTGGTTACATGTGTTTGTGTGACAGCATGGCCAATAATGGCGTTCTAGGCAGAATTTTAAACCATTATTGTGGGTGAAAATTAAACTGTCAATTAATCAAATAGTCTATCAAACAGATCATTAATATGCAATTGTTTTAATAATCAATTAAATGTGTAAGTCATCTATCTATCTATCTAAGAAAAAAAAAATTAAATGTTCAAATGTGACAATTTGCTGTTTTTCTGTTTTGTGGTCATTGTAATAAAAACAGAATATCTCTGGCTCATTGTGACGGGCATTTTCCCCACTTGCTGAGTTTTTATGAACTACACTATTAATAAATAAAACACTGCTATCCTATATATTATTGTCACATTCATACTTGCCTTATAAAGGTATTGTTTGCATCATAAACCCTCGTCCGTCCTGTTGTATCGTTTTATGTTCACTTTGTTTGTCTTTGTTGTTGGGGATCATCGTGGTGTTTGAGCCATTTCTGAGTTGGCTGTTAGCTCCTTTCACCATCTGCCATGAGCCAGACTGAACACAAAACAGATTTTCATGTGCAACACGAATCTGAAAAATTTTCAGTTCATGCAAACATGCACTTATATCAGCTTGTGGTGCTGAGAGCAAAACAAATTCTTTTCCCTTTCACTTGATGATTTTCCTTTGATTATGTATGCAACAGTCTGTTTTTGATTATAGTCTCACCTTTAAAAGTGATTTGTGCTATTCAGCAGAACTATTATTAGATGGACTGACACATTCAATATTCAACTGTAAAAATGTCCCGGTCACATACAGTACCTTGGACCCAGTCCAGACCCAACTTTAAGGATTCCTTATCAAAAAATTGTATTTGTTGTGTGATGATGTTAAAAAATGACAATATATTTTTATCAGATCAGATTTAAAACTTTCAAATATTGATAATGGGGTTGATATTAAACATTCATTTTTCTACAAACAGATATTTTCTTTCTTTTCTTCTGTTTTCATGTTTTATATTGCACTTAAATAATAAACTGCACTGTTCCATTTGCCCATGTTTATACAAAGCACAACTAAAGTCAGAATAACGAAGAAAACAGTATCTACTTATCTGGTCACTAAAGTAGGAAGATTTTTTAGGCCATAAACTCTACAGTAGCAACTATATAACAGAAAGATGACTTTTTTTTTTATTTAATGTAATTTTTTTTATTTAATGTATTTTTTAATTTAAGATCATTTTTTTATTCAATGTAATGTTTTGGGTCGTGTCACAGTACCTGTGATACTATATACTGGTAAATGGGAGAAGGAAATAATTTATTTTTTAAAATAATCAACAAATCTCTTGTCCTTATTAAAAAAATGTGTGCAAACGTACATTTCTACCATTCTACCTTGAGACTGACAATAGGATACTAATATTAGTAACAGTCTACTCCCCAGCTGGATGAGCTCTTACAACTCAGCCTTCTCTCACAGAAACTGATTGATCTGTTAACACTGGCTTTTTCAAACACACTGAGGTGTGTGGAAATGACTGAAGCTTCCCGGGAGTACAGCTACATCCGCAGGAACCTGGAGACCTGGATAGAAGTGGAAGTTTTCCTCTCTGCATTTACCTCGGTATGCATACTTAAAATCTCTTCATGTGTGTGTGCTCCCACCAGAGAGACACTTCTCATCCACCAGGGAGGAGAGCAGGAGGAGCAGTGACTACACTGACCAGGCAGGCAGTGTCAAGTCCCATTCACTTTGTCATTCCAGGCACGTTTTCCATCTGTGTACCTGAGTAATTTTCGCTCCAGAAAACTACTTTGCTCTCAGTGTGCATCTCTGCTCTTTTAGTTGTGTGCTGCGGGAGACGCAGCAGTATTCACACTGAGAGAAAGTGTTCACAGGATGGGAGTTGTTGACCTTTGTCGGGATAGATACAGGACTGACTCACACAAATCACAAACCAATGACTGTTGGGTAATTATTCGCAGAAGGTCAATGTGATGATGTGATTTCATTTTGCAATTGATGTACAAGACACTAATTAGGTGAGAAAACTATCTCACCACAAGGTCCACTAACTAGTTGTTCTGGAGCTTTTGAGCACATAACATGATCATTGTGAGCAGATGGAGTTTGCCTTGTTGTCATGAAGCTGTTGATTTTCAGTTTTCCATTTTTCGTTCTTTGCATCAAAAATCTTACTTCTTCTCGGAGGCATAGCTCAGGCTGAGCATGCTACACATGTTTTTAAATTCAGGATGACTTCATGTCCTTATAATGCTCTTTGCAGCTAGAATTTCTGCCTGAGAATCATCACATTTTTTACATTTTTCTTTTATCTGTAGTTCAATGGTAACAAGCTCAAACACGAAATTCCAATAATTGATTTGGCTTATTCACTTTTTGTGTTGCAAATTCACCAAATTGTCAAAAAACACCATTATCCCCCAAACAGAAATGATGAACAGTGAAGAAAAATAATAACTTCCTGTCTTAGAACATGTATAGTACGACTCACATGCAGTCTGAGAAGCCTGATATAATGTCTGGTTAAGTCATGCACTACCTCAATAAAGGGAGTAAAAGCCAAAGGTTCAAAAGGTTCAAAGCTAAGATACAAAGTTCACCCTTGAACTTGGAAACTGTAGTTGAGAAAACAGTTTTACCATAAGTTCAGTTTAGTAGCCGTTCTGGAGGTTTCAGTCTGATTCCGCTCTAGGTGCTTCTTCTAAGGTCAAGAATGAACTTTAAACCTTCACTTCTTTTCTTATTATTTTCATACTGTGTGGGATGTACTGCAGTCAAAACTTCAAGAAGATAAAAGCCAGCCCCTTGTTTATGGGACTGCGATGCGTGTCAACTGCTTTAAAATTACAAAATGCCTGGGTCCTTAGTGAGTAGGTTTGATGATAAATTTCTTAACTTTGAAGCATTCACAACATTTTTTGAGTCCTTTTCAGATAAAAATCTCTTCCATGAATCACACTGTTGATCCAGCAGAGCTCTGTAAAGAAACACTGTTCTGGATGATTATTAGCACCTTTCCATGTGTAATCCCCCTGCTTTTGTTTGCTTTCTTTGGCATCTCATATCACAGAAATTTGTTTTATAGGAAAACAGAAAATGCTCACGGCTGTTTAACTTGCAGGAGTGTCAGCAGAATCTCACTTCTACTAAGTGAATTGTTAAAACTGAGAAATTAAGCAATGGGGTTGAGAGTTATTTATTCAGATTCTTGTTCCATAAACAGCGGGATAATCTTTTGTTATAGGTGAGGCCGCAGCAGGCACAATTCCCACAGTCACAATGACCTTAACAAAAGTACAGAATACTTCTTCACAATCAGCGGAAAAGGAAAGTCGACTCTGATCACAAACTATGCTGAAAAATACACAATATGGCCGAAAGTATGTGGTAAGTGTGTGGTTTGGTGTGGAAGAACCTGCACAGAGCCCAGAACCCAACCCCATATGTGTATATACTGTATATCGGTGTATATGCACCTTTGGGAGTGTAGATTTATCATATACCTACCTAAAAAGCTACAGATATATATCCATGCACATCTTGCAGACTATACAGGCAATGATGTTACAGTCTTTCATAGAGCAGACAACATCAGTACCCTGTTAAAGCTGAACTGAGCCTGGAGAGAAGCGGTGGCTGAGGGACAAACTCGGGTAACAAATGACTCATTGCTGATGATCCATAACCCACAAGCTCCACAGCTGACGCAAGCACAACTACAAAGTGAACAAATAGAAACTGTCTAACAACGATTACACTGATGATGGAGAGAAGCTGGAAGGAGAAGCATCTCCAGGAGGAGACGGTGAGACGATCATTACATTAAATAACAATGTTATACTGTGGTACCATTGGAGTGTGTTGATCAGAGATGGAGCGCGTATAAGTCATGCATTGGAAATGTTAGCACAGTGAACTTCAAGTTCCAATATCGAGGAATTGAGTTTTGATTGTGTTTTATGCTTTTTACAAATTTGGAGCTGTAAAATAAAAGCTGTAAAATTATGAAGTCAACCCAACTTTTAAGCCATTGTGGATAAGAAATCAAATCTATCAAAAAAAATGGATATTTGAACATCTATTGAAGATTTCCATGACAGCTGTTCCAGAAAAACAACTAATGGTTGTTGTGGAGAGATTGTTTAGTCAGATATGAGGAAGGGTTTTACATCTGTGGATAGTTATCACGGTGGTAAACAGTAAATAACACACATTGCAGATGACATTGAATCGTATTGCGACAAAAACTGAGCCAGGTTCAACTTTTTTGCTGGATGACCCTCCATTTTTTCTAAGCTGTGTGTTGGCACGCCCACTGTACCAAGGCAGTGGCAACAGTTTGGGGGAGGCCCTTTCCTGTTTCAACGTGATAATGGCGGGGTTGTGTTTTTCACACAGGCCTGTTGTGTGTCTAAACATGGCCTTATCACCAAACATCAGAATTGCACCTCACTGACGTTCTTGTGGCTGAATGGAAGCAAAGCCTTGCAGCCACTTTACAAAATCTGGTGGCAAGCCTGAAACCAAAGAGTGGAGGCTGTTGTAGCAGCAGATTAATGAGATGTTCAACAGTCAAATGAATGGTCTTCAGTCTGAAGATTCACTCTAGACCTGGGGAATAACATCTCTAAATGTTTTTCTCTAGACCCGTCACTTTCAGCAGCTGTAGTGAAATAGCAAGGACTCTGGGCAAGAGACTAAGGGTGCATTCAGAGCAAATTCAGCCCATCCAGAAAAAACGCAGCCCTTTCATTCATCTAACAGGAGCTGCTAACACTGGGTCATCCAGCAAAACAAGTCCACGCTCAACTTTTTCTGCAATGCTACATCATCCAGCAAGGCGGCCAGTGAAATACACTCAAGAGCACATTTACCGTAGATTATTGTGGTAGTAATGTGAACGCTGTATTTCTATAGTTTACCTTGTGATCGTCATGACGAATGCTGAAATAGTTGCAAATGTGAGTTGTTAAATCCTGTCCTAAATCTGAGTATTACAAGTTTTTTTTCAGTGGTTTGACAACTCATAAATCTTTAAACGCATTAATTTGTTGTCACTTTAAACAGCATCACCAACACAGCCCCTGTATGCTGTCTGCTTTCAGTCTGAATCCTCACTGAAAAAACACCAGTAGCATAACATGAGATGTCTGTGAACACCAGAACAAAAGCGGTCGCAGCATCGACTGGGGAGCTGTCAAAATCACAGACTGCTGGTCTATCAGAGGACGGAGGAGACAGATCAAAGAGCCCATGTACATCTGCTGAAGGCAGCCCTTGAGTTGCAGGGATTGCAATCTCACTACATACTGTATCCAACCACCTCTCATCATGTGAGCACGATGTCATTTCCTGAAGAAACCCTGGAACATGTCTAAAAACTCCTGACTCCCCTGACTTTCACATATTATATCATAAATGACGGATTTCGTCCAGGTGTCCACATTCTTTTGGCCATCTACTGTCTTTCAGCCCACACATGTACTTCAAGTTAAAGAAAAAAAAACTGTCTCTTCTGTGTAAAACTTTGTTGATATTCGTCAGCTGCCTTCAGGGAACAGTTTCCTCACCATCTTTGTTTTCACACTCCCCAGCTGCTTACAATTCGACTCTGGGGCCGTCACAGGAAATAAGAGATGCTGAAACAAACACAGCGCTTTAACTGCACACACCACTGAGATCAGCAAGACTATAAGCAGCAGCAACACTTTCCCTCTCCATTCCTGTGAAGCCACGGTAACAGTGGATGTTGACTCATCTAACACTATCTGAAGGATAAAGGAAAGCTCACAACTATAGACATGTTCATCCAACCATTTCAGATGTGAAGGTCGCTGGCATAAAGCGGAAAACACTCCATGGCATGAAAATCATTAAATGTGGATCCTTCAGAAACATGTTTTTCTTTAGGGGTTTTTTCCTGAGATTATAGTTACATATACATACTCTCATTTAAAGGAAGAGGTGTTCCTAATATGAATGAAGGTTGACAAAATATTCACTCAGTGTAACCCAGCACAGATCAACAGCTCAGCAAATTACAGCCTCCAAAATGACAATATCCTGTTGTAAATTGGCAAATGAGTGTGTGAGTCACAGCAATCCTCTTGAATTTGTGATCTGCATATTGTGATTAGGTATCTGACAAATAGGGTCTATTATTATTTATTACTATTAATCATTATTATCATCATTAAATGTTGCCTGTTTTGTTTGAAGTGTTGATATTCATAATAAGATGTTCTGTATATGTGGTATTGAGAACCAAAAACCATCTCTGTGTAGTTTCACATCTCTGGAGCTCTAGTAACGACAGGTCGGTGAGCCAATCAGAAGAGAGGAGACTCTGAGTCGCTCTTCTGATTGGCTGACTGTTCTCTGAGTGATGGAATTAAAATATGGCAGATTTCAGGTAAACACTCAGTGAAACCAAATCCTGCAAGGCTGGATGGTGGGTCCAGGTGGGTAGAGCTTGGGTCACAGCTGAGATTGGTGGCTGCTTTGTTGTGACATCACAAAATTACAGAAGTCCTGACGGCTGATTTTAAGGCTCAGTTTCTTAATACAGGCTGCGTGCATTTCTCTGTGGACTGAGCTTTGATACTTTCACATTATTAATATAGAACCTAAACCTGCTTTATAATCAAACAACACATGGACATCTCCCTTTATACTATATGGGACCTTTATATATTGTAACACAGCAGTTATGTGGAAATTAGATGATTATTGAACTATTAAGGAGATAACAAGTATGTTTTGAATGGGTACTGCACTTTGAAATAAAGCCTACACAATAACACACACCTGAAAGCTACTGAGGACACATGCTTGGATAATTTTCCCCCATTGTGCAGCTCCTCGGAGACATGATGTGCCTTGCTCACAGACATCACAGCAGTGGTTGTTAAGACAAGTGAGGAATTACTCATCCTCCCCCATGACCCAGACTGAGCCCGGAAAAAAATCAATCTCACAATCCTCCAGTCTCACAACAGGTTGGTTCCAAAGTATAAAATCCAATCAATACTGAAATATCACAAGAAGAAGAATCAAATGGTGATGATAGCTCTGCTGTACAGTGCAAATAATGCTTAACCAGCACCTGCAAGGATCGATGATAACCCTTGTGTGTGACAAATTCAATAGTCTAGTATCATTCAGGAAACCCATGAAATCTGTTTTAATTCCTGTCTGCTTAATTTTAGAGGAGCCGTATTACTTTATGTCCGTTAACAGCCAGGTAACATATGCAGAACATTATAAATGTGCCTACCATGCAGCAGCTGAGTACACAAGCAAGGTGTCCAGCAGAAATTATATTCTGAGGAAAGGTTGCAAAAGACACCAGCTAAAAGTGGAAAGTGGATGTTCCCCTAGCAGCGTAAGGTGTTGTAGCTGTTGATGGAGCGAAACAGGGATTGCTGTTTCTCTTTAATGGTCACATCAGTACATGAAGATGCTGTTTACAACTGTACAGAACAAGCTCACCACACCAAGCTGTTGTGTGATGGTTCTTTTCAAACACACAACAGAAGAACAGATGGAACAGTGGGGAGTCCGGCTTTCTCTGAAGACGAAACACGAGAACAAAACCCACACTGTATGTTGTGTTGTCATGTTTCATCCTGTCACTTCATGGGCAGAAGTGACCATATGTTCACATTCCAGTTCAGACTAAACGGCCAATCTGCTGCCTGTCAATTAGTGAGGATGAAGCATCATCTCTACATCGCAGCGTACTGTATGTGGCTGATAAATTACATTTTTACGCATAATTACACACACACACACACACCCCAAAAACCTCCTGTAATGACTGTAATCAGCACCGCATCATACTAAATCTATTCTAACCTAATCTAATTTTCTCTCGATTAATAATTCAAATACAAAAGCATCGTCAGAGCAGGAGATTGTCGCAGCCTTTATTCCATTTATTTCCACCATGATTCCGCTTAATCCTCCCTGTTGGGACCCCCATCGTATTCCATTGATCACATTAAATGCTGCGCACTTCAAGCATCCCTGGTTTAGATTTAAACGGGTGTGATGTTTAAGAGGCTTTTAGTTGAGAAATGCGTCCACGTGAAATATTTATTAAGCAAATGAACACTTAACATTTAAGGAACCCTGCAGTGATCAATCTTGATGTCTTGGATTTGAATTTACATTATTGTTTTGCATTATTATGTACTGTTTACTTGGGTGGACTCCAGGAAGTAGCTGTAAGGAGGAGAAGCTGCTATGTTGGTAGTGGCAAATGTGGATAAAAAAACTATTAATTAAATACATAATAGAAATAAGTTTTAAAAAATGAGTAAATTGTGAAATCACAGAAAAAAGATGCTCCTTATCCCTCCAGAACTGGCCTGTGAATCATCAGGTTTTTAAGTTTCCTCCAGAATCAAATTCATCCAGTGGAAGTTGTCTGTCTATTACAAAACGGAGCTGCTAATAGCTAATTCAGCTCTTTTAATGTGAGTAATTTTGCTAAAATGTAAACAAATATAGGCATAAGAAAATCGTGCTCAAGTTGTAGCAAACTAAGTGACTCCGCAGCAACATAATACTTCCTGTACATCCACCAAAGCCACAAAGTTAAGAGAACTGTAATCGCAAAACTTAGATGGTGATGAGCCACCAGACAGAAAAGATTAATGACAGTCACAAACATTGTCTTGATTGTAACGGATATCTCCTGTAAATCACTTACTATTATAATTATAAGTCATAAATAAAAATAAATTTGGAGGTTGTGGAAATTCCTCTTGCAACACCAAACTTGATTTGTCTTTTTAGCTAAGACTGTTTGACCTCTGACCTTCTAGTCAGAACCAAAATCCCTTTATAAACCGCTTATAAACATTCACAACTGCAGACTTGAAGGTTCACTATAAGAACCTTTTAATAATGATTTGTTAGCATTTATAATTGCAGGTGGTCTTACGGGATCATCATCATCATTGGGAAAATGTCCATAATGAAAAAAAAATGAAATTCCAATAATATTCTGTTTCTAATAACGTCTACAATTATTTCACAAATCAATGGTTTATTTATATATTTCAAACAATTTATTCATTTGATTATTTTGTTCATAATATAGTGATGGCCCTTGAGGCGCAATACATCGCCAGCCCTGACAAACAGATCACTCTTACGTCATGCACGTCATGCACGTTCTTTACATATGAGCGCTGACAGCCGCTCCTCAAAGCGTTGGAGTTAATTTAAGATATTTAACAGCCGTATTAAATAAATAACATGTGATTCCAACTCGTGCCAGAATTGACCCAAAATCTCTTTGGGATTGTCGAAGCTGCCAGGCAAATAAATATTCATGTATTAATTTTCACAGCTTGTGTGCCAGCCTACCAGGGGGAAAAACAGACTGGCGTGTAGCTTTGTAATTATAAACTGAGCACACTTTGCTCTTTCTTTTGGTTGACTTTCTTATGGTTTCTATAACAGCAATCAGTCTGGATGGTGTTTTTTTTTTTTAAAGGAAATGCAAAACTCACTGCTGTGGCAAGTTTAGATAACACAAGCTTCATATTAGTGTGCATTCATTAAGGCAGCACCATAAACCGGTATTTCAGCTTTGTTTACACTTCAGCTAAACGCAGATGGAGCGCGACTCAGCAAAGCACGATTAACAGCTGATCTCAGTGGAAGGCGACTTACTCCAATAAAAACACACTACTTCTATATTGAAATGTCATTGTAATTGTAATTGTAATGAGTGACCTTTAAAAACAGGTAAATACATGTATATCTATGTATAGATACATCTATTTCACCTCATAGCTGACTGATAAAATGACACATGGAAGCTCCAAAATTTGTTGTTCTTAAACACACAGTGATTCACATGATTCATTATCTTCTCTGGGCACTGATCTCCTTCACATTTGTCTGGTATAAAAGTATAAAGTCCAGATTGTGTACTTACAGCGAGCAGTGACAGCTTTTAGCATTAACAATAACAATAATAGTAGTAGGAGCAATAGAAGAAGTAGCTGCTGCAGTAGAAGTAAAGCAGCTTCTTCTTTGCTATCAACTGCATCTCACAATCTTCATCAAGCAATAAAGTTGCTTAGTGGTGACCTATATGAAAACTGCTGCCTAAACTTTTACACTTTTTATCATCAATTATTATTTTTATTTGTTTTGAAGCTTAGTTACATATAATATAATATCTGTGTGTAATATTTATCATGGGATGTGATATCATTGTCTTGACACCTGATCTATTTAAAGATGAAGACTCTGCGATAACCTAACCCTAAAGCACAGGGAAAAAAAGAGTTGATCATTTTTGAGTGAACTTCTATTCTCATTGTACTTGTATTAGTAGTTGTGTTGTAGTGGTAGTAAATGGAGCTGTAGAAGTAGTACATGATGCTACTGCCTCCCTCTTCTCATTAAAAGCCCAGCCCAGCTTTCTGACCCCCTCGCATCATTAAGGGAAAAATTTTACATCATCTCAATCCCCATATTTCACATATGTCCACAGGCTTTACATTAGATATGTGTAGTGGGTTTTTGTAGATGCAACAGGAACTCATCAGGCTTGAGCCACTACCCACTAGGATATGAGAGGTGTACTTGATGTTGTTGTACCATGATTGCCAGTTGAACCTTCATCAGCTATAGAAAAAGACATTCAGAGGTGATCCTGCATATGGTGGCTAACAAGCTTTGAGTTTGTGGTGGTGTTTTGTCAAGTGATTTTTTTCCCCATTTACAGTTGTGACATTGAAGTTTGACAGCAGGCGAGTTGAATCAAACATTGACGATTGATTATTTGGTTATAGAAGCCTAAACATAACTCCTCACTTCATCTGTAAGATTATACCAAAGCAGAGCGCCTCACTGCTACTGAATGACTAGCAGCAGAAACAGTTTGAGAAGAAGTTGCCTCAATAATGATAGTAGCATTAGCAGCACTGTGTCCTACCTTGTAACTGGTAGTCCACAGAGATGTCGGAGGGGGTCTGCAGCAGAGCCGATCTGCGGTAAACCACATGGACCCTGCCCTGGTCCTCCAGCTCCTGAGTGCCTCTCTCCAGTGGCTCAATGAAGTACTCGTCGGAGTCGGTGCGGATCATCCCAGCCTACAACACAACAACAGGAATACAGCAAGTGAACCTGCTTCTGTATCCAGAGGAAAGTAAACTAAAATACCTAGAAAGCTGCAAGAACTCTTAAAGCCCTGCCATCACTACCCATGATCTATTAAACACCAACAATTATGCAGATAAGGTCACAAATCAATTCAATTGTTGCATTAAGCTGCATCATGTACATCATGCAGCAAGGTTCCTGAAAGACTAATGAGACATCTGTGACTTATATTTCATTTGTTTTGTACACAGACAACACCATAATGTGCTACCTCGCAATGTCCCAGGTAACAGATGCATAAAATATATTACAATACAAAGACAGATGTGATGAAATGATAATATAATATTTAGTTTTTTATTCAAGAGGAATTATACTGATTCTCTGCTTTAAATATATTTGGCTCTTTCCACGTGACAGTTCTGCATGTTGTTCTTATTAGATACCTGCAAGTTTGTTTTTGTTTACAATTATCAGCTGGTCACCCAACAGCTACATGCGGCGACCAGATAGCTCCATAACATTAGTGACACATTGGTTCAAAATTGCCTTGAGATAGCTACCTGCCACCCTCAGATTTCCTGCAATATGAGGCCAGTCATGCCCGCACTTCAAGGGGGATATAAAGGTTCACACTGTCCAGCTCACACAATAATGTACAAACAAAGCGGATGTACACCTAATCAAATCCAAACAACGTGCTAAAGCAGGTGTCACACGTGTAACGGCCGGCTAAAGCTGCATTAAAACACAACACACAGTCGATGGAATTCTACTCTGTGAAATCATCTATAGGCGTTTTCTATAATTACGCTGCAATTTCCCTTGTGCATTTGCAACTTTGTCACTGTTTGCAATTATCAGCTGGTCACCCAACAACTACAGGTGGCGACCAGAAAGCTCTATATGATTAGTGACACATTGGTTCAAAATTGCCTTGTGATGGCTACCTGCCACCCTCAGATTTCCTGCAATATGAGGCCAGTCATGCCCACACTTTAGGGTGTATATAGAGGTTCACACTGTCCAGGTAACACAATAATGTACAACCAAACTGAATGCACACCTCATCAAATCCAA
Organism: Seriola dumerili; assembly: GCF_002260705.1. Lineage (NCBI taxonomy): Eukaryota > Metazoa > Chordata > Actinopteri > Carangiformes > Carangidae > Seriola > Seriola dumerili. Next base: position 239,041 of record NW_019174988.1, on the reverse strand, counting down.
ATCATGTGCTAAAGCATTTGTCACATGTGTGAAGGCCGGGAAAAATCAGCATCAGAGCACAACATATGGTCGATGGAATTCTGCTTAAGTGTGTAAAGGCATTTTCTGTAATTACTGTGCTCTTTCCCTGTACACATATAAATGTTCCCTTCAGAAATGTCAGAAAATGCAGTTGAGGATGCCAATAAAGCTTCAGCCTTGTGTAATGTTTTGTTTCATCAAGGTCATACATGTGAAATGCAAATATGTATAATCTGCCCATCTATGCCACGCAGCGCTCAGAACATTTGTCACTTTGCTGCTTGCAAGCACCAGTGGCTTCCAGTGAGACAGAAGGAACACTAATGATTTAATGTTCAACAGTCACGTTCATCCATTAGAGAGCCAGAAAAAAGTGCATTTACTGTGCACCTGTATGCAAACAGAGCCACCTCTCACACACCTCCAGAGGAATTCGCTCCAGCTCTTCAGGCCTTACCTCGCTCTGGCCTCCTCACTAACACGCTGTCAGACTGTGCACATATGGTGCTTTGCAATCAACACGCACGCTGAACTCATTTCCAACTCCCACAGTCCCAGATCAACCGAACACCCTCCTCTCTCTCTCTCTCTCTCTTTACATGTGCTGTTGGCCAGACTCCAATTTAAGCTCTTATTCAAGTTCACATGTAACTTTGATATTGAGTGACCGAGTATCTCTGCTGCAGCTAATGAACACATTAACAGAATATTCATGTCCCGAGATGTGCTGCCCATCGACGAACAGGCTGCCATCGAAAATGAAATCACAGTACATGCTCGGCATCCAGATGACCTCTTACTTACTGCTGCAGGGGAAAGACATGATCATCCCCAATGTGCACTGCACACTGCCACTTCCTGAGATGATAATGCAGCATTAGTCTGGTTTGATGCAAGTTAAAGGGACCAGATTTCTTCTGGGAGCACTGCCAGGTTTACCTCTTGCAAAAGTATGCTCACGTAGTTCTGATATAGACACGAAAACTGAATTATTTAAGTTGCCAGTGGTACTGTCTCCTGGCTTCATCTCCCATCATGGATGTTGACATGAGGAGCTACAATCCTCAAGTGCAATAAATACATCCCCTGCCTAGGACTAAGTTAATTGACCTTTGACTGACTTACCTCTGTTTTAACATTAAAATGGTAGAATGAGCTGCTAACACACCCTTGAGACCTGGATACACCTGTCAAATTGAACCCTGTTGAGTTATGTGTATCCTCACGGCCTAATAAACATTTTTTTATTTAACTTTGAAACGTGCATTATCTACATCCATGCTTACATCAGCTACCAGTCTTCTTCTTTCCCATCTTTTGCTGGTGCATTGCTGTTTCAGTTGATAGATGTGGCCAGAGTTAGAGGTTTCATTTACTGTATCATTCCACATTTACACAATTTATTATGCAGGCCTAACTACCATTTGGTGACTCTACACTTTGTTTCGGCTTGCATGCATGACACTTTTGCATTACTGCCTTCTACAACTGGGAGGAATGTGTATAAGATCACCCAGATGCTCATGCATTTACATATGCATTGTCCTGCATGATCTAGTCCTGCATGAGATCGAAAAAAGAAAACCCTTGGTGCCATTCATCGAAACATGACAGTAGGAGAGTTTGACCCAAAAACAATGACAATTTCAACTTTCATCATGGGCACCATGTCTTCACCATGCACATGGGTCCTTTACCTCGGAAGATTAGATTGGGAATCAAAATCACTCACCTACAGTTATTAGAAATCTCCACACATCTCAAGGTAAATATCACAAACAACAATCTGACCTCTGAGCACATACGCTGACTTTTTCCAAATAACATGCAAACCGAAAGACAACGTGGGAGACAGATGATGGCTCTACTGACTGACTCACGGTGAAGATTTCTTTTCTTTTTTTTTAACAACCAACCACATGTTGCTTATGCAATGGAATCTCAACAAAGCCTTGAATGTATGGAGCATGTTGCCAGCAAACTCACAGCGGAGAGGATACAGATACATACTGAAAGAACATCTGTTTCCTGGGGACAAGTTACAGCGGGACGTTCTCTTCTTATTCAAAAGAAATCTGGATTTGACAGCTATGATGACAGCTAGAGGTTATCAGAACTTGAATGGAGGAGGAGCAGGAGAGGAATACAAAACAGGAGAGACACAGTAGTTTTTGACACATCCTCCTTGTCAAAGTGAGCAACATCTCTTGCAAGGTGATTTGCATACAGTAGCTTTTTTTAGATTTGAATGGCTCTGTGCCTGCATCAGACTAATTTGTAATTGAAAAAAAGAAGCCAAATAGCTGCCATGAAACTCTTCGACAACTGCGCACCAGACAATATAAACCACAGTAACGTTGAAAATGTTCATGTGAGGGAACATTTTTAAGTGTTTCTTGTTGCTGTATTGCCTTGTTAACTTAAACCTATTTGCATCAGAGATTTTCCTCCTCTGCTTATTTTGTGCATTTATCTTACACCTGCAGACAGAGATTAGAAATATGCTGCATGTCAGCAGACTTTTTTCAGCCCGTATTGCAGTTTGCCAGGTGATGGACCAATTATCAATTCCTCACTTGCATCAGTATTAAGAGCCAAGGCCAGCTGATTATCCGGCCTGAATTCTTCCAGCCGTATCCACATATTGTCACTTAGTTTTTTCTCCCTTATTTACTCTGAGCTCATCTCCCACCTCACTCCTCAGCTCGCAGCTCAACAAATTCACCTTAAGACTGGCACGTTGACAGCAGCTGAGCTCGGAGGCATACAGGATTTTAATTTAAACTGAAATGAGTTCAACAAACCTCGCTCTCGTTCACTGATTCCATGAATGTAGCTACAGTAGGAGTCAAGAAAGAAGAGCAGAACATCAGAACGGGGGCATGTCTACGGGTGGGCTGGGATGGGCATTGCCCACTCAGGGATAAGCCTTGCCCACTCAGAGGAATCCACTGCCCATAGGGTTACCATCCGTCCTGTAAAATACGGAATTGTGCGGATTGTCCCGCATTTCCGGTTGCATTGAACGCAGCACCATCCCACCCGCATTCAGCCTCTTACGGCTAGTACCCGCCTGCCCAGAGCGTTCAATAGTTTGGTTGGTTAGCAGCGAGTCTTCTCACAGCCAGACATGTCTGCAGCTGCTCCTGCTCCCGAAAACGTATGCATAAATACAGACGTGAATAGGAAGCCCTTGTTTAATAATAAGTTCATGTTAAGTCTAAGTTAATAAATTGTAAGTTAAACAGCTAGTAGTAAGCATCTGCCAAAATTGTGTTATGTTCATTTCATTGTGCAAACATTACTGTATCTGCTTCACACTCACACTCTGATGTTGGCCTATTGTACTCAGTTATGACAAAATGACCACTAGAGAAGAGTACTAGAGTTGTGCTAAAGAGATGGAAGTCATTTGTCAACATTGACTAAAGTAGAATTTATTTCGGAGTTTCTAACTTGAAAGCTATCCATATAGCTTATGTCTGAAAACATTGTTAATAGAGCACTAGAGCAAACTTTAAGTATGAATCTTAATACTTGATTAAAACAATGTTTTAAGTTATAATGACAACTAGCGCCCCACCCATGGGCCAGTGGTGATCCGCCCCCCCACTTCTCAAAATTAAACTACGCCCTTGTTTACATACCCTATTTAGGAAAAGCAACATTTTTGTTGTTGACCACCCAAATAATCCAAATGCACACCCAAAGATGACATCCTAGTAACACCTCAGCATCGGAAGCTGTTAATAGATGAAAAACCCTGAGATCTGAAAGTTTAACAGGTCAGAAGTGTTGATCCACAAGAGGATATATTTGTGGTTTTAAGAACCAAAAACCATCTCATCTGGTTTATAATCAAAGAAGACATGGACATCTACCTTTATACCATATGGGAGCTTTAAGGTGCAGGCCTATTAAGGCTGCTGAGGCTGTGCAGATAAAGAAACACAGGGATAATTGGGTAAAAGTTGTGATTCTGCCCAGTGCTGTATAATTTTCTGACCATCTTATGAATTGTCGGAGCAGCTGAAAAATGCAGCCTCCTTGTTAAGATGTGGCAGAGACCAGGTCTAACTTTAAAAACCAACGTCATCTTCAAGAGTGTGCGTAATGAGACTGAGCAATCAAAGCCACTCCACACAATGAGACATAACAGGAGACTCTTTTAGATCTCCCTGTGTGTACCACAATCAACACCGTCTGCACTTTTATTGAATGATGCTGTTTTTTTTCAGCTGTTTTTCATTCAACTTCTGAGAATAAAAAGTGGGCAAGCACAGCAAAATAATCGATGCAATGTCAATATCGGTTGTTTCCGTGATTTTTAAAGCTTTTGTCTGAGCTTGTCTATGACAAAAACATACAAAAAAGAAAAGCTCATTAAATGTCTACTTTGCTTTATGTAAACCTCAAAAAAAAGAAACCAAAGTGGTATGTGACCATCTAACAGAAACACACGCTGTGTCTTAACAAAGCAAAACCCCTCACGTCTCACTGAGCGAGGCGTCTCAGTATCTGTGTCAACCATAGGAAGCGCTGAGCTCTCACCAGTTTGACTGAATGGAGACATCAGCAACTGGAAACAGCAGCTGTCCTTAAATGAATTCTTCATCTATCCTTTGAGTAGAGACATTTCATGAAAAGGCATTTATTTCTCTCTTCCTTGTTCTTTCCAATTAACACTCTCAAACGCACCAGGAAGGGGATGACTCAGAAACTAATTTCACTTTGTTACAAATTGTTTTAATCTCCAGGGCCAGGTTGTTGAATGGGCAAAAAAGGGAAGGACACATTTATTATATTTACATCTTTACCACTAGTGGAGCAAAAAAAGTTAAGTTTGGCCTGAGGGTGGCGCAAGAGGAAGACAGATTACATGCAGCTGCCTGAGGCAATTAACATTTAGCTTGTTAGCATGCTAAGTTACCATAAAGTCAGTGTTCAGATAGATGTTAGCATTCAGTGAAAAAATGCATTTATTTCAATGGTACCCAATGCAGAGGGCTCTGAATGAAAAAACAGGAAAATGTTGACCTTGGCTCAAACTCTGCTACAAAACAACTAGAGCTGCAACTAATTATTATTTTTATTATTGATTAATTGATTTCTCTATTACTTGACGAATCGTTTTGTCTGTAAAATGTCAGAAAAAAGTACCTGGAGTATGACACCCCTTGCTCCTGTATCCTGCCATAAACTCATGTGCTGGACAAATGGTGCACGTCATTGCAGTGGTTGTTGGGATATTTCAGTCTGGACCAACCAGGTGACACCCCGAGAATGGACAGGTACTTGGTCATCCCAAGAGCCGTGCAGCTATAAACTCAATCTTTGGTTTTGCATATGCAAAGTAATTTAACTCTGTCCTGCCCTTCCAAAAATTTGCCCATTTAGAGTGAGTTAGATTCAGCAAGGACTTTGCTTCATTTATGTGTAGACACAATACTGAGTGCATCCAACCTTTACCAAACATAACTAGATACTAACCTCAAGTAAGAGTAATTCTCTCTGGCATACAGGAAGAGAAAGGAGTACACGGTGTACTGCAGTAAATGATCAAAATATGACTCTATAGCCAACAATGTTACACACTGCACACTGGTGTAGAAATATTACATGCAACATTTCTAGCTCAGCAGTCCTCATGTGAAAATTGTTGCTGAGTTTGGAGGCAAATAATACCGAGCACGCATTTGCAGAAAATTTCATTAGAGCCCCTACCTCGCTGCAGCTCGTCTCCAGTGTTGGTGGATCAGAGCAGTAACAGAAGACTGTCACTGTGACCTTACCTCTATGATACAGTTATTATTGAACAATGGGATTTGCCCAAGGCCACAAACTTTTTTAATCAATAAAGTCGATACTGCTGTACTTGAGGATTCACCATAATACTGACAATCAGTTAGAGATGTCATGGCAGAAATGTCATATCCAATTTATAGGCACTCAGGAGTATTACAGTAATATTTAATTTGTCAGTGCTATCAAATTCTATTAAAGTACAGCCCTTATATATCTTCATTTCAACATCATCCTCTCTGTATTAGCTGCTGTTAGAGGCAAAAATACAGCAAAAACAAACTAATAAAAGAAGTAATGAAAGAGGACTGTGGACTCACACAGGAACCCTGTAAAGAAAAGTAATTTGGACAACTGCTGGTTGATTATTTTAGCCGGAGTAGTGTAATGTAGTTATCTGTCAACAACAGCCTGACCGTCTGAGGCCAGCGGTTAGCACTGTTGCCTTCATGGCTCACAGGAAATGACAAATCAAGTGAACTGTCCCATCCAGGTGAAATACAGAGAACCTCGTCCTCCTCACTAGCAGGGCTTTAGATATTTAAAACATGCAAGAGTACCAGGGTTCCAGAATGAAAAATGTACAGATTCATTGTTGTAGTTTCAAGCTTTAATTTAGAAACCTGGTTTAAGGATGTTCCTGTCTCATTCCAAGTACTTTAAGCCTGTGAATAACCTTAACCCAACTGAACTTGAGTCCCTAATTTATGGAGCTAATATCGTGAGTCAGGATATTTTAATGCATTTTGAGGGCTCATATATTCCCATCATCTGGTCTCTGGCACATTAAACTATTAAACTGTTGAACCCAGTCAACCGACTGAAGATCAGCTGAATCAAGTGGGTGGGCTCTGGACAACAAGAAATAAAAACCATGTACAAAATAATTTGGAAAATGGAATAAGAAAATGTTTTTGAGCAAAGTGAGCTTCCCACTATCTCACACCGCCTTCATCAGTTTTCTCAGTTGTCATGGAGAGGAATCTGTTGACGTGGCTGTTATAGTTTCATGCATGGCACTGTAAGGACTTCACGCCTGTTTCCAGGGGGTTAAGAATCAACATTGTATATTGACCGGGGAAATCTTCTACAGTGCGGCTCCACACCCAGTGCTGCCCTCGTCCTCTCTGTCATGCCTCCTCTGTTTTTTAATCAATGAAGCAGTTTAGTTGGGTCACTACGATGAAAGGCTTCATCATTGCCTTGCATTGACTCACTATAGAAACACTTCAAATCAGGCCAAGAGGCACTTAAACCGCAGAGCTGGTAATGACTGTTGGTCAATTGCCGACTGACGTCCATGATCTGGCCCCTGGCACAGAATAAAGCGGCCTGTAATGGACATTCAACACATTTGTACATCAGAGAGCTGGAAGATTTGTACTTGGTGCAGAGGTGCAATAAGAGTCGTCATCATGCCTTTAAAGGCCACCACTCTGTAAAGTATGTGAACACACTTGATTAATGTTAAAAAACATGAACTGATTAATTAATTACCACTCCTTCTAACTGCTGATCCAGAGCCGCGACTGACGAGGGGCCGATATAGACAAACATTTGCAAACTGAAAAGGTTGGGCACCACTGGACTAATTGACTAATTGGATAATAAAAACAATTATAAGTTGAAGCCCTGAGAGTCATGTGGCGCCACAAGCCAGTGAAAATTGACTTATTGCACCTTTAAATAAGGCTGTGTTTCAAATAGAACAGGCAAACAATAGGAGATACTGAGTTTAACCTCAAACCAGTCTGTTGTTCCAATGGCTCAAGATTTAATTCAATCTGCTGAATATAACCAAGGTCAATTTCAGGTCAGCTGATGTTTTTGTTTATGTGATAATCTGAACAGACGTGCACACACAGCAATCACACGTCCCCTTCATCCTCATATAAACTACTCCAAAATCATCATCCAGGAATCTCTTTCACAAACAAAAAACATCAGGAAAATACATCTCCAGCTGTCTCTGAAAGGGAGAGTGGGTGAGATAAAATGCCTTGTAGATGATTATCTGGCATCAGTCCCATCATTAGTATGAAAAACTGACTGAAAAACTGAAAAACGCACATCACGTTACGCAAGACTTTCAGAAACCCTGAAAAATACCTCCGCTTTCTGGAGGGTTCACAGTGGCACATTTTTTCGTCATCCAGTGTTCAGTAATATCCAGTATCAGAGGAGACAATGGCAGGTGTCTGATAGAGGCTCAGCCAGTTGGTACCTAAACACAACAACCCCTTAAAAAAAAAAAAAGAATTAAAAAAAAAAAGAAAAAGGGATCAAGAGTCCTGTGTTCCATCAGTTTAATATCCCCAACATCAGCCCCGGCCAAGCAGACAGCGCTCGTCTGCCAAAAAAAACATATGGGATTCAGCTGAAGGGCTCCAGTTTTTCAAAAACAGTCTCTTTCAGTCTAAACTTCTTAAGGAGGTCGGTATGAACGTGCTTTCGCTGAAAAAAAAAAAAAAAAAAAGTTGAGGTACTGCAGCGTTGAAAAAAGGTCTGGATTCAGCCAGGACACTGCCACCTTTCACCCTCGGTGTTGTTCAAAGGTGTGTTTGCTTTCAAAAATGTGAGCAAACCTTCGTCATCATTACCTGCCATTTTCATCCCCATCCTTTAAGGAACTTTAAGGGAAAAAAATACACAAGTTAATTTCTTGTGATTTGCGGCAGGGGGGGGCTGAAAGTCTTCAATCCCTTGGAGAAGAAATAGAGACTATATTTGAGAATGCTTCACAATAATAACAAGAAATGTGCAAAAATATACTGTATTTCTTCTTATTAACGCCCTAAAACCTTTTCATTTTTCTTGCATTTCTGTATTTTAAGTTCAGCTCAGTGTGATGTGATTAGGCAGAGTTTATAGCTTTCTAAAGAGTTTTTTGAAAAGAATAAAATATCAGCAAGTCAAAAACAAACACCTGACAGATAATGAATTGAAATTAAGGAGAGTTTTTTTTTTTTTTGTTGAAAGCAGAGTGGAGGGCATTGAAAGGTGAAACACTTGGGAGTAACAATATAAGAATTTATTTTCGGTCTGTCTTTTTGTGCAGCTTCACCGAACAGAGCAAACATTTACTGACGGCTCTGAGGAGGTGGCGAGGAGTCCGCACTTTGACTTAAAATAAAAAATAAAAAAAAACCTCACGCCGGTGAATGGCTCTCAATGTCCAAGGAGGAACGACAACAGAAAATGTGGGCTCTTCTCAAGTTTATATAGGTCATGAATAAAAATGTTTAAACACATAAATATCAATAGAAGCACCCCGGCAGTACACACTGAACCGAACCCTCGACTGCTGAGGAGAAAACTTGGACGAAATAGCTTGGCTTTGCATATCTTGGTGTGCCTCCCCTCCTGTACCTCAAACCATATACCCAAACAGCTCTGGGGTCAAGCCTCTGCAACAAGCCTTGGCTAAGTCAACAAGGAACATTAAGAACTATTAGTGAATAAAACTCTTGTGCCCAACTACAGTTCACTGCAAAGAGGAACTGGCTGACTTTCTTTTTCTAATCAAAAAGGATATTTTCTTTGCTCCCCCCACCCCACCCCACCCCCACCCCGTCTCCACAGCAGCTCCAGATATGTCAGGAGCTGTGCGCGTCCAGAATGCGCTTTTATGTCTCCGAGGCCAAAAGTTTAGGCCACTGAATTTTGTCACTCTTCATGAATCTCGGCATTGTAAACGTTTCCCTGGGTGAGTGTTGCCGGAGAAGTTTGAAGAAGGAAGCGTTGCCCTGCCCGGCTGGACTGACAGTGGAGGACTAGAAGAGGGAGCATTTCAGTTAAAATGTCCTCCCAAAACCAGGCAGGCTTTTGCTCTGAGAGAATACTCCGACTGATGCATTACCCATCAGGCCTGGAGTGTGTTTACATTTGAGAGTCTCGCACCCACCACAGACACAGCAGTGCCTCACCCTTTTGGCTGGCAGAGCCGATTATGCAACATGACACACATTAAGAGAGCGTCAAGTTTTACAGAGCTGCCGGGGTGGTAAAGGTTAATACCGACAGTCAGACATCCATTCGGTGCTGCTCTCAGGTCAGCTGTGTCTTTGTCTGTCTGTCAGTCAACTGGTCGGTGCAACTGCCAAAGCCTGCTGAAAACAAACAAAAAAACAAAAAAAACTATCCTCCTTCATGAAACACAGGGTAACAGGAGGTTTTTGTTCCAGCTGTCCCGCTTCATGGAAACAAACGAGTGAGGCTAAAGCTGTATTTCATGGTTGCTTTGAGGCATTTCCAGGCAGCTTACAGTTTGTTTATCATGATGAAACAAAAGCTGGTACTTCGTTGCATGTAGATATGCTTCATGCTGCAGCCCAAAGGGCGCAGCCCAAAGTCAGGTTTGATTTTCCCCCCATCTCACATGTGACACAGATCTCATGTTCACTAATCAACGGGGATTGGAAAAACCTGCATGCAGCTCTGAGCCGCAGGGACATGTGGCACCAAATCAAACAGATTTCTGTTTGAACGCTCAAATCACAATCTGTCAACAGGGCAATGACAATAAAGAGGGATGTCATTTTCCAGTTTTTTGTCCCTGCAAAATTACATTTTTAAAAAAAAGAAATTGGTGGCTGCTATTTTATTTTTGCTGTAAGTTAGTTACAGATTCCACTGTGGCAGTTTCCTACAGTGCTGTGCAAAAGTTTCATCACGCAATACCATCAGGGAGGAATGTGATCAGTCTCAGATTCATTCTGCAGCATGACAATGACCCAAAACTCACAGCCAGAGTCATAAAATTGTATCTTCAGAGACAAGAGGAACAAGTAGTCCTGCAACAGGTGGTCTGGACCCCCACAGAGCCCTGCTCTCAACATCATGGAGATCACATGAACACACTGAGACAGACTAAATCCACAGAGGAACTGTGGCAAGATCTCCAAGATGTTTTTAACACCATGTGCAGGTGTACTGAGGAGAATTGGTGCAGTTTTAAATATTGATTTGATTAAAGTATTGTATTCTATAAAGTCAGACTTCCATGCCTTCTTTGATTATAAAGCAGGTCTAGGTTCTATATTAATACTATTTAAGAATGAAAGCACTTAGTCCACAGAGAAATGCACACAGCCTGTATTCAGAAACTGAGCCTCAAACCGAGCTGTCAGGACTTCTGTAACTTTGTGATGTCACAACAAAGCAGTCACCGCTCTCAGCTATGACCCAAGCTCCACCCACCTGGACCCACCATCCAAACCTTGCAGGATTTGGTTTTTTTGAGTGTTTACCTGAAATCCACAATATTTTTATTTGATCATTTGGACAACAGACAGCCAATCAGAAGAGAGGCTCAGAGCCTCCTCTCTTCTGATTGGCTCACTGACCTGTTGTTACTAGAGCTCCAGAGAGAAGCCTGAGAGAGGAGATGTAAAACTACACTGAGATGGTTTTTGGTTCTTAAAACCACAAATATATCGTCTTGCGGATCAACATACAGTATTTAAAATAAAACACTGGAAAAGTAGAAAATAATGAGAGTGAGATGTTTAAATATAAAAAATAAGACTGGAAAGTCCATTTTTGGCTAATTATGTGGATTACATAACTGCCAAATCAAGGTGTTTCATCACAATGATGGAAATTACCATGAGCAATTTTATTTGCAACACTGCCTGCAATGGTTTAATACAACCAGAGAAAAAGGTACCTCAGTATAAATAATGCAGTAAAACAAAATCTCAGTTTACAGATCTGATTCTACTGCGTTAATGTCGTGCAGTGGGGTGTTTTTAGCAGCACAGTGCTTATAATAAACAATGACAAATACACAATCACTTGTGGATTGAGCTTCACGCAGTTCACATTGTAAACAAAGCCTTCATCTGTCTCAATATAAACAGAGTGTAACAGTATGAGAGTATAATAGTGTGAAAGCATTGCATAACAAGTCTAAGAGTTTACAGCCACAGTAGCTCTATGAGGCCTGTACTCTGGGCTGAACACTAACTCAACACAGCTCACAGTTGCAATGTTATCAAGCTGATGTTAAGCAGGTGTATGTTCACCATCTGATAGTAGTTGAGATAATTTAGTCTCAACCGAAGTGGAGAGTGTGACTTAACAAAAAAAGTAAGGTCAGAAAGTTCCTTTCTGACCGGATTTGTTTCTGTGGGGGCGAGGTGAGGTGATTTTCATATTACCTGCCCTTGTCAGTCATTGTAATCCAGTTTGGACCGTGTGTGTGTGTGTGTGTGTGTGTGTGTGTGTGTGTGTGTGTGTGTGTGTGTGTGTAATATTTCTCCCACCCCCTTCCCCTGTAATAATTATAGCCTAAATTATCTACTGTTTTTCAGCAAACTCACTGCTCCTCCTGTAATTTAAATCCTGTCTAGAGCCATGTCCTTGTGTTTTAAAGTGAAAAGTTTTTTTTCCACATTTTATCAGCTCAGTGTGAAATTCAGCTTTTGTATGAAAATGGAAACATATTAACATCAGCATACAGGGCTATTTGGGAACCAACACAAAAACCAAAAAAGCTGACAGAAGAGCTACACCATGTAAAAGCTCATTAATAGGCTGTTGCTTAGCCTGGTTTTTAAGCTATATTTCTTTACATTTCGTCAAACTGGTGCTAGTAAAAGTATGCCAAATTAACTGGATGTACTATAATTAAATCACTTTGCTAAATTATCACGGTGCTAAAAATGATGGTTCTCAGGCAAATACTGAAGCATCTGGATCCAGCACAAGCCCAGCATCAGTACAAAAAGTGAGATCAAACTCACTGGTGGCTCAACTTCTTGTCTATGTTAACATCTGAAAGCTGAGAGGAAAATTAATTAAAAGTTCAAATGTTTCTGAAGCCTGAAGCTCCATCACCCATTATGTCATTTATAACAGTGTGAGGGAGTTACTCATCTCAGATCAGTTTAAGAAGCAGATCGTTAATTTCCTCGATCGTCTTTATGCTCAACGTGTCTGGACAAGAAACAGACGGAGAGATTACGTCCAAAAATACCTCAGACATGAGAAGCTTCCCCCTCTTTGCCTTTCAGGGTAACAACCCCACAATGAAATGTCTGCAGCATGCGAACCAGCAACTCTCTGACAAGGGAACCCTGTGAGCACATTAGTGTACATGAGGAGAGACCAGAGTCATGTAGGAGGAGGAATGGGAGGATGATACAGTACACACACACTCCTGGCATCTCGAGGTCAGCTGCATTCCTTTTCTGTTTGCGCTAATCCTTATTTTTAAAGCGTCATGTGCTGTAGGTTTCATCCACGTGAATGAGAAAAAAAGAAACAAGACTGATATAACCAGCCATCCTCAGCTGAGCCTGCGTCCCTCCTTCTCCTGACTGTTTATGACGAACGTACTGTACTTGTAAAACCACTGTCCCTTGACTGGAACCTTCCAAAGAGACCAGGTGTGTTTCAAGGATCAAACACTGTCATTAGATCCTGTAAACGGAAGCAAGCGCCTTCACGGAGCCCATATTTCCAAAAACTAAACTACTAAACTATTTCCAAAAAGACAGTCCCGTGTTTTGAAGATTTCCGGCTCAGACCAGCTTGTGTGTCTGCACTTTCATCTTCACATGTATAGGATACAGAAGATGGGTACAGGGTTAAAAGTTTATGGATCTTTATCGGACTAATGTGTCTTCATAAAAGGTCCACACATACATCAAAGAGCATCAAAGAGAGTTTCTGCACCACACCAGACTGTGGTGATTCTAAGCGGAAGATCACTGAGATTAGCCAAGACCTAAACACCAGCATCCCTCGTTCCCATGCAAATATCAGAGATAATTCAAGGCAAACCACTCTTCCATATGTATAACATTCAGAAAGTTTGTTTTTTTTCACAAAAGCCTTGATCATCTTGACCATGCTAACCCTTCACGACCTACTGTTCAGCCTGTGGGACTGAGGATTGTGCAGAACTTCCTTGGGACTGACAGATGTATTAAAAGTTACATGAATATGAAAATGTAATATACTTAATGTAATAGACCTGCAGCTAATGATTACTTTGACTATCTGCTTAGTTAATCCATTGATCTTTTAAGAAAAAAATTAAAAATGGCCATCACAATTTCCTAAAGAAGAGTTTTTTCTATCCATCCATCAAAAACTCAAATATGGCTACAGCACTGCAACATCCATGGTTCCACTCACCACCAGGGGATACAAATAACCATCAAATAAAAGCCAAAAGCCCCCCAAAAAACATAATTATTCATTATAATATATATATATATATATATACTGTATATAAAATTAATTATACTGTATATACTGATTGCTGATTTATTTTCTGTCAATTGACAAATTTTTTAATCGAATGTTTGTTTCAATTCTAAATAAATGCATCAAAAGATTAGGCTCATCCTTTTTAGTAATGGAGGTCAAATCAAAGAGAAAGCCCTATCTTAATATCCCATCGCCCTACCTTTAAAGCAAACTGGCACTCCATCAGTCTCATCAATCCTTGAAATTGATCTCTTACAAAGTTCCTGTCCCGGTCCTCCTACTAAATTACCAAAAGGTGAGTCCGAATTCAATCAACAGTATGTAAGATTCTTTGGTTCTTTTACATGTGCAAATTCATCACATCAATGTAAAATAGTCAATTTGTTTGAATGTAGGCAGACCACCCATGAAGGTAGGTGGGTGTTAATAGGAGCTGGATGCTAATTTGTGGAATTTAAAAAAAAAAGAAAAGAAAAAAAAAACATCAGCCGGGCATGAAGCATTAATCAAATCAAGAATAACTGGAGTGAACATGAGAAATAAATGGTCTAATGGGCCGGGAGATTCTGGCTCTTCCACTCTATTTGAATGTGCCCTCTACTGTGACCCTGACACATTCATTTCTGGTCCACACATAAACGAGGCAGAAACCAGAGCTCAGCGCTGATATGTTTCATCAGATTTTATCAAGAAACCTCTCTCCCTTGTTTCTCTTCATGCAACATGAAGGCTGTCTCCCACACAGGTCAGCAAAGATCACCCTGGCTGCACCCCCACACTGCTGCTGCTGCTGCTGCTGCTCCTGAAGTAAAGTATCTGCTTCATAAGCATTCAGCAGTTAGGCTGCCTGACTGCTGCAGTAAAGACTTCCAGACAGCAGCCTGGCTATAATTAAGAAACAGTAAAACACACACCTAGCTAGGGCTAGGGCTACCACTTGAGATCAAAGACCACTGGCCCTCAACGACAGGCTTTTTCATCAGCAACCACTGGTTTGCTGAGTGTTTGATGTCGAGTTACGCAGTCCTGCATGCTTTGCATTTAGGCTGCAAACAACACAAAGGATGATCGTGTTCTGCATTACAGCAGCAAAAAAAGTAAAGTTAACTGTATAGTATAATTAGCACAGTCAAGTGTAGGCTAATCACATTTTGGTTTTCACTGATTTTTAGCCTGAAATAATTAATTTTTTAAAACTAATTTTTATCTTATTTTAACTCCCAATTTTTTACCCTTTCATGATTTTATTGATCTTATGTCTCAAACATCTAAAATGCGTTTTGTTTCCTGTTGTAACAGAGCAGTGATCATGACATTTTATAATAAATGCCTCCAGAAAAAGGGAGCGAAGAGAAAATTTGGAAGGAAATGCACAAATGAGTTACTGACTGTCAGTTCAGTATTGTGTAGTCATTTTGATTGTCCAGATTTTCAACCAAACAACGCCAAGTCAGATAATTCTGAACTTATTATTAACCGGATTTTATTATTCTACATTTGTTGTTTCAAGTCGTGAAGGTTACATTAAATGAAGTCCTCTTGTGATTTCGACAGACCAGAAAGTACCTCCAGTAACAGAGAGGGAAAATAGAAATGGCCAGAGACTACGCAAGAAAATGAGCTGCCAGTAGCCAGACTTTATCTAGATTTTTGTATCATTGTCTGTTTTTGGCCTTTGGTTTGTTATAGAATCAAACTATCCATTGAAAAATATAGTATTGTATAGTATAGTATAGTATAGTATAGTATAGTATAGGATAGGATAGGATAGGATAGGATAGGATAGGAGAGGATAGGAGAGGATGCTGATTTTCACCTAAAAATAACCCACTTATTTAAAAGGACATGTCAATTTAAATTGATTTCATGTCCCAACATCCTAAATATGTTGTTTCCTGTTGTTTCAGAGCACTGGTCATTGCAATTTAGAGTAAATGAATCCCTCTTGTGATGTTGACAGAAGAGAAAATGCCTCCGGTCACAGAAAGTGACAAGAAAATTTGGAGTAAAAGCACAAATGAGCTGCCGGCTGTATGCCAGTGTTCATTTTAATCAGTTACCAAAACAAGATTAAGCTGTGTTTGAGGTGTCAACACTATTTTTATTGATTGTTTTACACTTTTTCTGTTTTATGATCAGAACAACAACAACTAATAAATTGGATAAAGCTGGATTTCATTAGTTCATTAGTATATGTGGCAAAATCCTTT
The DNA here is from genome assembly GCF_002260705.1 of Seriola dumerili. Classification (NCBI taxonomy): domain Eukaryota; kingdom Metazoa; phylum Chordata; class Actinopteri; order Carangiformes; family Carangidae; genus Seriola; species Seriola dumerili. Next base: position 222,788 of record NW_019174988.1, on the reverse strand, counting down.
TGGTTTCCATCCCAAAATAACATTATTTCTAAAAAGAAAGGCAGGTGAGGTTAAACTGACACTCACCCAGATTTAGTTCCGTGCCTTATTTTTATTCTTTTACATTCAAAACATGTAGTTTCCTGCAGCATTTTACAGTGAATGATGTTGACAGCTTAGAAATGATACTGGTAACCGAAAGTAAAGAGAAAAAATGGGAGAGAAGACGAGGAATGAGACTCTGATTACAGTGTATACCAGAATCCTTAACGCCAGAAAGAAACAAGTATTTGAGCTGTAAAAAAAATCCAGATTTCAGATTTCCAATTGTGACTATTTCTTTTAAATAACTAACCGTCCAGCAGCAGCAGCCTTCTCAAATCATCTTTCCATTGGGCAACACGACTGACCTGCGATGGCCACTGGCGTCTTCAAAGTGACATCCTGCCACAACAGCATTTACAAAGCAGAACTCTCACATCCTGTGTGGCCCCCCTTTCAGGCCTGAATCTCCTGCGAGGTTCATCTATAAATGTCTCAGAGAAGAAAGACTTGGAGAGTCTGTCCAAGTGATGAACTGCTTCCTCCTGCTCCAATCAAAGGAAATGGCCAAATCCTGCAGTGCAGAGGACCGACTTACACTCTGACTGGCATTATCTTTGTTTAGGACATGTGCTCGGCACTGCCATTGTAATATTTTTAGAGATTATATTCAGGATTTCACACAGAGACGCTGTTGTTCACATCAGAAAGAATGAAGCAAAGTGGTTGTTCTCATATTGTGCATTGTGCACTGTTCTTTCACAGAAAAGGGCAGCAAGCAATCTTAAATATTCTTTTAAACTCTAATGGAAATTAACATTTAAATCAATATACATCACCTTGGTGTGTGTTGAAAACTGTAATCATGAAAAGGAGGAAATGTTAATTTTATATTTTTGTAAAGACAGCGTCCTCTGCATCCATACATCCATTTGAGTTGTGACTGACAATACCAGGGCTGGATATTCAATTTGTGGAAGATTGTAATTTGCAATCTAGACCCATGATAATTTTAAAAAACATTTATCCAGCAGCTCATTGCATCTTCAAAGCTGTTTTGTGATCTCAGAAATGTTCTACTGAAGTAATAATAAATAATAATGTTATTAATTATATATTTGACAAGTTGCAAATCAGTAAAATGTTTGTTTGTCACATTTGTTTGCCGCCAAAATATCCGATCTTTAATACAGAAGAAGTTCACAGTGAATTCAGATACAACGTGTATTTATATTTAACCAAAACCAAGTATCCACCAAAACCTTTTCTACTTTTGTTGCTTGAACCACAGGCAGGACTGCAAACAGTTTCTGATGGGGCTGGTGTGTATCTTGTACCCCCACCATTAACCCCCGACCACCTCCCGGTGACTCTGCTGCCATTGATAAATTGAGTTTAGTTTTGTATGAATGTAATTTCTAGGAGACATTGTTTTTTCCTGATTCACAAAGTAAGCCAAAGTCACAAATGGGGCTAACATAAGCTTGACATCCTTCCTTCTTTAATACAGGATGAACACAACACCAAGTGTATGGAAGCTGCTAATGCTCTGCAGGTGATTAAATTACATGCAAACAATGTAATGATTATCGGTGCTAATGTATGCAAGCTAGCCTAATTATTTCGTGCTTCCTTGGTGGAATACAACCCAACAGCACAATGGGTCAAAAGAGTGTTGTTACAGTAGAAACAGCTTCAAATAATAGGTTGAAATTTTTCAAACTATGCAGAATAGCTGTAGTATTATTATAGTTTATATTTTCCCACAAACAGTGAGAGGAATTTAAAGTTGAGTTCATTTTATTTAGTACAGAGTGTGACCTTAATTATAGCCAGATTAACCTAAGAAGCCCCGGGGCAAAAAATTGTTTCACAGCCCCTCCTGATCTTGGGGTTTTTGACTGTTGGTCAAAAAAAAAAAAAGGCATTCGAATATGCCAACTTGGGCTCCAGGGAATCATGATGTTGCTGTTTTCTGACAATTTATTCACTGAAGAATCAATTGATGCTTTGTCAGATGTATTGATAATGAATGTAGCTCTTGTTTGCAGCTTTACAGTTTTCCTATGAATGAATTAAACAACCTTGCCTGAGGTTTTCTGACATTAACCACTTGAAACACAGAAACAAATGTAAGCAACTTCATAAAACACAACATTGCAACAAATGAGCTCGATAAATATATATATATATATATATATATATATATATATATATATATATATACACACACAGTATATATACACATACATACATACATACTCCCCATTAGGTCAAATTCTTTGGAAATATAAAAATGTTTTTCATTGCTTCCTACAAAGCAGTTTCAAAATGATCTGGACTCAGTGGGATGTTCTGCCAAGAGCTTGGATGTGTAGGTTTGAATAATTCAATTAATTCGGATTAAAACTGTTGAATCAGATTTTATACAGCTTTGGAATAGAAAGGTCCCATGAAATAGCATCATTAGTTGTTATGTTTGTGGACTGTGCTGGTTGTAGAGTGGAAACAATCAACAGAAAATTAATCAACAACTATTTTGATGATTGGCTAGTCAAGTAAATAACACAAACACTCTTTGAGGATTGTGTGAGGATCTTCAGCTTTCCTGTGTTTTATATCACTTTAAATTGAATATCTTTGGACAGCTGATTGGAAAAAACAGGCCAAGTGAAAAGATCTAGACTAAACAATTAATAGAGAAAGTAATCAGTCGACTAATCAATAATGAAAATAACCTATTTAATGTCATTGCATCTCTAAATGGTTGGACTTTTTGGTTATGCCTTCTAGGGCAGCATGAGGTCACCACTGAAGATGACCTGTTTACTGGGAAGTTCAAGTGCCTTTTCCATGAATCTTTGGAGACAGGAAAATGCTCTTTTACCATTTCAGTCTCCTCCCATTTAGACTGACGCCACTGTCTCTATTCCTGCTGAACTCCAAAACTGCTCCCATACCTTCAGCCTCACAAAACGCTATTTAGATTTCATGTCGGGTCTAAATGACAGTTTTAAATCTGGTTTTCATATTTAGCTTTAGATTGGAGCAGTCATTTTGTTATTGCCACACAAATTTTATTATGAGGCTCCTTAACTTAGGGCTCAAAATAGCAATAACACCATTTTAATACTACTTAATAAAAATGGTCTTTTTAGGTGCATCCGGTGTAGCACTTATTAGCTGGAGATGACACTTGAAAACTGTGTTTGATTGACGGATTTTCCTCACTTTATAACCTCTGTTTCATTGTATTAATTATCATAATTATTAAAGTAATTTGCACTAGCAGGGGGTTAGTTGTTGCAGAAAAAGCTTTTAATTAAGATCTCCTCTTTCAGTTTCTTCACTTTAAGACTTTGACCTTCATATGCAGAGAAACATTCTATGTTGTTTTTCTGACGTCATATGGTGGTTGACTCAAGTTTCATGCAAAACCCAAAACAATACCTGTCAGCTTTCTTCATGTAAGTCAACATGTTGATATTTTCCCGGGAAGTGAGCTCATATTACATGAAAACCTTCTCCCACCAGGTCAGTATCACACACCCTCACTTAAGTTTTTTAGCTGGCCAGCAAAACTGTCAAAACCTCACACTCCCACGCCTGTCTGTGAGAATCTCTCTCAACATGTGTTGCCTTGTTACAACTGTTTTAATGTGGAGGGAATAAAGTGAACCCCTGCAGAGCACCTTTTGGCCTTCCTCTGAGAGACAAATCATGAGGGGACACACACACACTGATATCTAAGAGAATGCAGATTGCAACGCTTTGCCTTCATGTTTCACTACCGTTCACTATCATCATATCAATGTGTCACTCTTTTAAGTGAGGGGCAGAGCAGGCTGATGTTGCAGGCAGGTTTGTGCACATAAACTTTACAAAAGCAGCACCAATGCAACCTTAAACTCTAATAGTCTGTTCCAGCTTAGTGTAACAGATTAAACTGCATGGCACACAGAGGTACAGCAAATTCAGATTAATTAAAACGATAAGGCCAGTGTTACTTTCTGTTTTCTACTACCACCAAAAATCCCCCCGAAGAAACTAAAACCAACAATTAATTTGTCTGTGCAGCCACAGCCTGATGTAGCTCATGCACCTCCATTGTTATTGTTGTTTATTACCAAGACCATGCAGCCATGTTCACAGCTCTGTGAGGCGATAGTTAGACACAGCAGTGATTTGCACTATATGCTAATGTCACCATGATGTTTGGCAGGTATGTTTACTACGTTCACCATCTTAGTGCAGCACGTTGTCATGCATTAAGGGAGCACCTATAGCCCCTTTTCCACTGGTAAAAGAAAAAAACCCGCTAACATCAATTGGCAATGATGTAAACACAACACCCAGGTGAACCCGCTAATTTTCGCCCCTTTTCCTGCTGTGACATCTTTCAGAGCTCAATCAATGTAAACAGACCTGTCACCTGTCCAGCATGGTGCTGTTAAACAAGAAACACCACGGCTATGCTGTGCTCCGGGATGAAAGAGTGAGCTGCAGCCCTGAAATAAGTAAAACACACAATCACCGATTGAGAAGCGCCTCACACGAACCAACCCGAGGATGAGACACGACAGATCCATTTCACTAGTCTGCATGGCAACTAACTGCTCACTCTCACTTATACCCACTAATTTTGAAAAAGGGTATATGACTCTTTTAAGGCCCCCAGAGCGGGAGGACTTGTCATTAGTTTGGTTTGTTTTGGTCAAACAGTAGTAGTAAAAGTAGTATTGGTCAAAATATTGGACAAACTGAAATAATGACCAGTTAATGTTGCTGAGGTATTTTACTCAAATCCCCAAAATCCTTGGGAACCGTGAATGCATCTACACAATTTTGCACCAATCCATCTGGTAAATATAGATATATTTCACTGGATAAGTGATGAATTTGACAAGCTGGAGCCACAGCATGAAGAGTCACAGGATCACCAAAATCATTAGGATTCATCCTCTGGGAACCATGAATATCTGTACAAACTTTGATAGAAATCCATCCATTACCTGTTGAGATATTTTAGTCTGGACCAACATTCTTTCATTGTTGGTAAGTGTAGTTTAGTCTGAAACGACTCATTGGCAGCATTTTTGATTTCTGACATCATGCTTGGGCACATGTCACTGAGCTAAGAGGAGTCCATGTTTAAAGTTCTAATGAAGGCTTTACTCTGACACAGATTAGTCAGTCCATTCAATGAAAATGAAATTCACTAAACTGATAAAGACTCTTACTTTTTATCACTTCTGGGGAAAATGAAAACACTGCAGTTCAGTAGAAATTCAGTGCAGGGGTAGCACACCTGTTTCCTCTTAGGGAATAGAGTACACTTAAGCAATATCTGACCGCAGCTACACACAGTACTTATTAACAGGATAAATTCATTGTTGGTACAGTTTTCTGAGCAGAAACGCTGTTATAATAAAAGGATGAAATAACACTAGCTTTGTCTTTTTAACATGGTGATTCCATACTCACAGGAATTAAAAGTTATGGTCCATCCTTTGTGTTGCTTTTCAAAAGTCTGCAGCAGAGAACTTCATTTGAAGGACTTTGGTTTTGGCTAACCGAGACTTTCCTTGGATGCAGAGATGTTTCGCTGGCCTACTCTAGGAGATTTTGGCCCAGGACATTTCCCAATTACTGTTCAAGTGTTTTACGAGGGGTGATGGGGAGGATAGGACTGCAGACTTTTGTGGAGCACAAAGGGGACTCGTGTTTTATGTTGGGAAGAGGTTGGAGGGAAAATCCATCGGGTTTGTGGCTGCAATGGATGGCCACTCACCCGTGTCAAACTTCTGTACAAAAAGCTATTCCGTCTGCCCGCCTGAAGAATATCTCCAAGAACAATGTGCTGTAAAAATGCCGAGTGCTGACGTAAAGAAAGGCTAAAGTTAGGAGTTACGGATATCTAAAATCCCTTAGTGTCACTTGATAAGGTCATGGCACTTTTCTAATGAAAAGACAGGGTTTGAGGGGGTGGGGGAGTACAGAGCTTTATGACTGAGGAGGACTTACCAGTCCGTCGCAGTTGTTAATAGCAACCGAGGCCCCAGGAACGTCTGAGATATCGCCGATAAAGGTGCAATCCGTCTTTAGCAGCTCGCGTCGCAGTATCCTCTCTGTCCCGTTGCTGGTTTCAGTATGGTTGGTGTCTGTGCTGGGGTCATCACCTGCACTGTCGCTGACGTTCCCGAATCCTTGAACCTCGTCGTGCCACTCCACCATCGCACCTGGGGCCACCAGCCTGTTGTTAGGGCGCAGGCGGAGGTGGAACTCCTTCCCGAAGGCGGTGATGTTGAAGAAAAGTTTTTGTTCAGCTTCACTAGAAGAAAACACCTCTCTCTTGACGCGCTGCTTATGAGTGGCTGAGAGCAGGTGTGACAGGTAGTGTCCGTGAGAGTCGGTGCTGAAGGGAGTGACCAGGCCATACTCCTTCAGGCGGCTCCTCAGCTGGTCTGTAAAACAACACAATGACAGTGAGACATTTTTTTATTTTTCTATTTCAAGGCAGCAGGAAGTTGACAAAATAGCAACACACTACACACATCATGTTTTATTTTTCAGTCCAAATGTTCATGTGATGTGAAGAGAATAAAATGCTCAGAACTCTGTGGCTCTCCAGATACCAAAATGACACTTCTGGCCCAACATATGCCTGGGTCCTCGGCCCACGAGTCCGGCCCATATACCATATACTTTCACATCCGGGCAGATTCCAGCTGTTATTGTCCAGTACTGACTGACAGCTGGAAGAATTTCTGTGTGTGTGCCAGAATTGGTCCAGATGTGGAAGTATCATCTGACAATGATGCTGTAGCATATTACTGTCATCTATCATTATATATCATTATCATCACACCATGAATTCTCCTTTCAGGTAGGATTTGTTTGCTCCTCTGGCTTAATATTTGAAAGGTAAACCATAGAATGGGTATTACAAAGCCACACACAGGTGTTCTACCTGAAATTTTAGCTTGCATGTATTTGATTTGCCAGAAGAGTGGGCGTTGGACAGCACTTTGGCAGAAGTTAAGCCAGGATTGCCTGTTTTGTCTGCTTTGCTGGAGCCCTTGCACTGGCACAGACGCTGTGCTAATCTATTTGTCTTTGAATGAGAAGCTTTTGATTTTTTTTATGCTATCATCATTCTATGCATGGACTTGTTCTCCATTAAGGATGAGCACAGGCAGAAGACTGATCATCAAGACTGATGCCAATGTGTCTGATGCAGCTACAGGGGGAAGCACTGCAGTTAGAGAGTGTAGAGAAGAAAAACCATCTGTCCAGGAGTTCTTCATAAGCTGTTACTGCCTTTAGCATATCCAAAATAAATACCTTGTACCAAAAAATATGCATCCTATACTGGATGGTTGTCATTATCAACCCTCAGGCCCGTGTTCATTGGCAAATTTGTGGTCAACTCAATTGTAGAAGGAAAAATATGTGGGCATAGTTTAAAGGAAATTTCCACCCAGAGATTGGTTTGCTTTTCAAAATGTGTGCAATGGCAGACACATTCAAAAATGTTTTGGTTAGTTTTGGTTGGAAAAAAAATGTAACATGAATTTTGAAACCTTGTAATTATCTTATAGGTTTTGACTTTCAAACAGGTGTCAATGGTGAAACTCAAATTACATGTCTTAGGAAATTACATGCTTTACAAATCATAGTGTCCGTGCTCTGAACATGTGATGAAGAAAAAAACAAAACAAAACAGAAAAAACATGCATTTAAAAAGACACATGCAAATATCACAGTGTCAATTTGATAATGATATATGAAATGAAACACTGAACTTTGAGGGATGGAAGCAGCTTGATCACACTGACTTTAACAGAACAACACAGACAGGAAACAATGCTCCTCTGTCAAAACTCTACAACCAAAGCAAACTGCAGGCACGTGTCTGGTTTTGAACATGCAAAAAAATATCAAAAGCCTTTTTTTTTTTTACAAAGCAAATACCTTATGGTTACATCATGTTAACCTTACTCCTTCCACAAACATGAATGACACAGAGTCAGTTGTTTGATACCGATATGTGAAAAGGTTGTGCAACATGTGTAGAGCTGATGTAAGTTTAGATAGAGCATTACATATTTCCCCACAGTTTGCTTTTTGTGAAAAAGCCGGTGTGACAAATCTTTAAGGGATGAAAAAGTTATAGAGCCATGGGTCAAAGAGAAGCCAAGAATTAGTTCAGTTTATTAGTGTGCATTTGCAAGAGCGAGGTTTCACTGCTTAATCCTCCGGAGGCCCAGGTCTAATCTCAAGGGCCATTTCCCTGACTTAGAAGAAAGAGCAGATTTCTGTACATTCAGACCTACACGCCAATGAAAGCTTGACTCAAATCTTCTGTTTTTATTACATTAAATAGTTATGACAAAAAAGGCAACTATTAAAGTAAGAGTTTGAAAAAAAACCTCCTTACTTATCTAATCCTTAAAATTTTCAAGAAATCAAAACATATTATTATGGCTGGTATTTTTTCTGCAATTGAATGCATTTACATTTAGTAATTCTCTCTCTATACAACACTTTTTATTGGTAGCATTTGAGGGATTCACAGAAAAACAATGCATCTAATTCAACTTCATTTTATCTCATTGAACAGCTTTAACAGTTTAATGTTCACACTCTATACACTGTTTACACTTCCTATAGCTGCTGTTTCTCATGTAAAGTGTTGAGCTGGCAGAGTATGGGGTGGATTTTATTGTCAAGCAGCCACCGGAAACACAATGCTTTTATCTTGGACGTGCTACCTTCAAAACTGGAACACTGTGATTTTCGAGAGCAGATCATTTTTATAATGTTTACAAGGGAGTAATGGAACAAGGAAACAGCCATGGTGAACTATTAAATGAAGAGTTTTAGGTGATAAGTTGTACACCTGCCCTGCTGTCAGCAGCGTATGAAATCAGATTGTTGGTTGCAATTATATGACCAACTTCTTCATTAAAACAGCATGAGTTTGTTTGGCTGCACTATAAACAGATACACCTGTTGTATTTCTAAAAAAGCAACTCCTCAATGAGTGTTTGCTGTAGTATTAAACAACACTACATATCAACCCCTTAAATATTAAACCTGCAATTGGAGATTTTTGGCCACTTTGAACAGACTTTAGTTTGCAGCACGTATGTAAGATTTACTAACCCAAGCTGCATGATGGATGGAATCCATTTATTTTGTGTAAGAAAAATAAAAGCTTACTTTCCAAGGGCTACACTCAGTCTCTGGGGTACAGTATATGACTTGAACCCACAAGCTCAAAATCCTGAAGTTGGAAGTTTACAAGGTCAAATTTTAACTGTGGAGCTGTACCTATTCTCAAAAGAGCCACAGTTGTCCACAGTTTTGAGTGAAAGATGAAATACATTCAGTGAATAGCGAGCCCAGACATGACTTATACTCTGTCTTTTAGATTATACTAAAAGGTCATCCACTCCAATGCCTATTGGCACACATCCTTCACTGTCACACAAAAAAAGCCACTGTCATCTCAGAATACACTTACAGTGTCTCTATTCAAAATTATGTATTCTGTCAAAGTGGAAAAGGCTACAGACATTTATGTTGAAGGTTTTTCTCGATTCTCCGTTACAAAAGTCATTCACTAGAAATTTCATTAAAGGCCTTGATTTGAGGAGAATTACTGTCTAAGAGCAACTTAAACCAATATCATCCAAATGTGAAACACTAAATATATATCGCTAGGTTATTACAATGTAAATTATTGGAGGTTTTAACCTTAGAATAATTCAGTGAAGGTATGGATTGAATTGTTAGCAATCAGGTTACTACATGTGCACAATGAAAGGAACATTTGCAATTTAAAATTAATGGTTTAAATGGTATCTGGCTTTTGAGATGCCTGAGAGGCACACATCTCTTCTTTCATGAGGTGCCCAGTTCATTGTTGCAGATTCAACACAGCACAGGTGATGAAAACATCCAACCAGGTGTGAAGCAGTGTCAAAATATTTGTCTGCGGCAAGAATATTAATCCTCTAAATTCATTGATTTGTTTGCTTATTTGTGTGAAACATTTCTATCAGATTTGGTGGAAAGTTCAGCCATAGGCCAAGGAATATGCAAGTTGTTTTTGGTATCCGTTATTTTTTGTAAAATGTAGATTTTAAGTTCTGAAAAAAAGTGAATTGCTTCATTAAATTGATTCTAAAGGCTATAAGTGCAATTAATTTCTTGTCCATGACCTCTCAAAACCTCAGCCAATGTGCATTTAGCCTTGTCCAACCACACTCAGCAAAGCAAAGTTTATGGACTGGTTTTGCAGAGCTAGTGCGCAGACAAAGACCAAAAGTAAGATTGGCATCCCGTACTGCACACAGTCTATTTTTTGCTAGGAGAAATTAGTCTCTCTGCCCCTGCTATGATGGATTTCTCCATTTGCATGACTGTTGAACATCGGTGCAAAATGGCAGCTCCCCAAAGACGCCCTTGTTCTTTGATTGTGAGGGTCTGACACCAGACCATGATATTTATTGTACAGGTTTGAAATGGCTTGAACCGCTTATGTTCTCAACCAGCAAAAACACATCTCAGTGCAACATCTGTTTGGCCAGTTCTCCACAGTAAGGGCAAAATATGTTTCCAGCACAAGCATGAGGTACATCACCAATGGTTGTTTTAAAGCTTAATCAATAAATGGATGGATTTTATGGATTTTTTTCTTTTAAACGCTGCTGAATTTGCAAGGAAAGGATTTAGTGGGCACCAACAGGAAAACTGCCTTAGCCGTCCCCATGCATGATGGCAACCTGGTGCTTAAAGATAAAGATGAGTGGCAATATCTTATAAATGAGTAAAGAAACATTGAAAAAAATTAAATTAATATTTAAAAAAAAGTCTTTCCCAGTCACCAGATCTCTACTCAACCAAATAATTATGGGACAATTTGGAGTGACATGTTGCACAACTGTCCACCACCTTTGTCAAAACACCAAATGAGGGGAAATCTTTTGGAAGAATGGACTTCATCTGTACATCTTTGAGTACCTGACACACCATGGTGGCCTCAAAGATCCAGCACTGACAAAAACTGGCTGATGCACCGCCTCAATTTGTAAACTTGTGAACACCACAGAAACTATAACCAATGCCAGCATGAATATATTTACACAGGACTGTCATTTGCTCATGGTTTAAGTATGCTTCAAATGAACTAGTTTGCACACTTAAAGGCAAAAGTGTTCATAGCTCTTCCAAATGGCCTCACTCAAAGGTGGGTCAGTGAGCCTAAAGAGAGACAATATGTAATAAAATCTACAAAAGGAGATTATGGTGCACCCTTTTGGACAGTCTTGCTTCTAAGGCATTCATCATGTTGCACTTCGGAAAGCTAGAAAAACTGTTGGATGCAGCCTCTCAGTTCCAAGGTCAGAAAGGTCTGGGAAGAGCTGGATATTAGAGCCTATACAACCATCTGACAGGTTGGAGCACACTGACACCTTAAGAGCCCTGATACACTCAACTGCCCCCAGAAGAACTAGTGATAATTATAACCGAGTGATGCAACTTGAAAACCTATGAACTTGAACAAACCACAAAGTCTTCAGCCAATGATCACCTGACCGCCGGGATGTATGAAGGTGCTGCGCTTTACATGAGAGGAGAAAACAAAGTCTGTCTTTCTAACATAAAAAAAAACTGTTTTCATATCTGCATACTTTCACACCTCTACACACCATGCCAATCGTTATGTAATGTGGCTACGATTGCTGGATTGTCTGATGCTGATTCCATAGATGGAAAGGTGGTTTCAGATTCAAAAACATTTTTGTTTACTTATACCAAACCTTGGACTTTTTTTTCAGCCAGGTTTGCCTGTACAAGTCAGATTCTCCAACTTACAGTAACAGTAACCTGCAGCTAAGAGAGTTTTTTTTTTTTTACCAATTATTTAACTGTATAAGCTGTCATGCCAAAATATGCCAGTAAAAATCACAAAACTTCAATGATAAATTCACTCATACTCTAAAGAGAAACTTGGTGAATGCAACAAGTTCTCTTGGAGCATTGTCAAACCTATGCTGTTTAGTCTGGTTGAATCAGACTCTGGTTCATTTTCCCCCTTGGTACAATTCGTTTGGGCAGAACACCACAATCAAGTACTTGGGTGCGGTCCAGGTCCAGTCACAAACTAATCCTGGAGCGGTTTGTTTGTGGTAGGAACATGATCCGATGTTGATGTGACCTAACTACAAGGCGAACTCTGCAAGTTGAAGCTAAACGGCTCCTGCAGCCAGGTGCACTTTGCATACTGTGGGTGAGCAAAATCAACAGTTTTGGACTAGCAAAAAAGTTTATTGGCATGATTTTTTTTTTCTAACACTGAACCAACAGAAAAAGATTACCAATTCATCCTCTAATTCGAACCAGAGGTAATCAACTATATGTTTGAATCATCCTTGAATCACTCGTACATACCATTAAAGAACCAATCTGTTCATACAAATGGCCCTTAATTGAGACCCATTGACTTTAACTTGTGGAAGAAGGTGAAAAATGAATAGAAACCACACTAAATGGGTGAGGTAGCTGCTTTACAAGGCCGATAATGGCCAAGTGGAGCTAACGGTGATGGACTGCATAGGTGACAGCGACCACAAACGCTCAACTACAGCCCAACGGTGCTTGACTGCCAACTGTCATCTTGCTGTGTGAGGCCCCTTGAGGTGTTCAGAAGATAACAGCGGGTGTAAAAGGATCCTACGTGGACACTGTTGCAGCTCACTTGTTTCTTAACCTCAGAATGAATAACAGATGTGCAGGATTTAGAAGTGGAATTTTCTTTCCTGTATAACAAAGCCCTTGAAGCAGTTTGCTCAGTTAATATAAGTGTGTGTGTGTGTGTGTGTGTGTGTCTGTAGGGGGAATGGTGGGGTGGTAGAGGAGGGTAGGAGGGGGGTGTATTACAGAGCTCCTCACTCACAAACTCCCCTCCCACTTTGATCTCAGTGCACTAAGTTGTCCTCCTGAGTTTCTTGGGGTAAAATCTCCTCTATTTTCTCAACAACTTATTCTAATTATTAACAAGAGCAACAAAAAAAATGAGCAGGACTTACCCTCTCTATCTACTTCACCAGCCTGTAAGAGAAGAGAAAGCTCGTTAAAAGCTGTACACGCCAGAAGGGAAATCATGATCTGAGAGGCTGAGATGTCCAGCAGCAGCAACACTTACCGCCCTGCAGCAGTTTACTGTAGGGCTGAGCTGCTTGTAAAAGTTTAACAAAAATGCCTCTATTTTACATGTGTTATGTAACAGGCTAAGCTCATGCGTGTGCAGTGTCAACATGTATTTCACAGAGGAAGCAGTGTGCAGCATTTACTCAGCCAAATGTGAAAGCTCTGAAAGAGAGTCTCCGGCCCACTTCTTCGATTTTAACAGCTGGATTTCTTTAATATTAACGAGGTCGGTTTAAATTTAAAAACAAAAAAATGCGCACGCTTGTGTGTAAAATGAGGCAAAGCGGCGAAGCGGCCAGACACTTACCTTGTCAGCTGAAGTCAATACAAATCCTACAAGTAGTAACGCTAGTGACAGGACAGCCATCACGAGTCTTAAATGATAAAGAAAAACTTTATCCCAACGTCAAATAAAAATAAAGTGAGAAAGAAAAAATCGGGAAAAGAAAAAACTCTCTACGCAAGCGTGACCCGGCTCATTCAAAACTTATCAAAGTGGATGTACAGGCAGTGCCTCTGCTTGAGTTTTAAAAAAAGAAGAAAAAAAAGTCATAAAGTAGTTAAAGTTTCATTAAAACAGGAGTGAGGCGAGTTACGACACTTTGTCAGTCAGTCAGTGTTTTCTTTTTTTCTGTTGACTGAGTTTTCTAGAAAGTTTTGGTGAAGTTAGTAAGACATCCCCTCTGCCGCTGGCCGGACAGAGCTGCAGTGTGAAGCTCTCGCGACCTGGCACTTGGCTCCTCTGGCTAATAAACGGCAAGACCAGCCCTGTGTGACGTCATTCTGCCCTCTCCTCCAGCCTGAACACATGGTGGGACAGGGGAGGAGGAGGAGGAGGAGGAAGATCCCAACTCCCTAAACTTAATCCCTGGACAGCACAGGGCAGGCTGCTCAGTACACACACACCCACATATTTCAATATCAATATAGAAAACGACAATAATCCTATCCGTCCTTAACCTGAGCACATGGTGGGGCAGAGGAGGAGGAGGAGGAGGGAGATCCCACCTCCCTAACTTCATCTCAGGACAGGACAGGATGAGATAGGCAGTACAGTATACAGGCTAAATAACCACATATCTCTATATCAGTGTAAAAAACAACAATAACCCCATGCCCTAACATCACTATGTCCTTAAACTGAAGACATCATGGAACACAGGAGGAGGAGGAGGAGGAAGATCCCACCTCCCTAACCTTATGCTAGTACAGCACAGGATGAGATAGGCTGCTCAACATGAACGGTAAATGTATAAATAACAACATATTCATCAAGCAATTTTGAAAACAACAATAACACCCCTTTGACCTGGAATAACTCTGCCCTTAAAATGAAAACATGATGGGACACAGGAGAAGGAGGAGGAACTCCCTCATCTCATCTCATCCCAGAGCAGGACAGGATAACACAGGGTGCTCACCATTAATGATAAATATATGTTAACTTTGTTTCAACTTATGGTAAAAGTTACCATGAGGTTTCAAACAAATGAGCTAAACTTAATAAGATGTCTCTGTCCACCGGTCTGTCTTTATTTTTAATATTTGTGTGGAAAATACAATGCCTGTGTTATGAAAAAGCAAATGTGAATTTCATGTTTTCACATGGGAAATGTAATATTTTATTTATGTGGCAGTTGCAAATGTATGTATCACAAGTCTCTTTATATGTGAATGTGACACGTGATTACATCATGTGAAGTTATCCCATGTGAAATGTGAAAGAAACACATGACTATATGTAAAACTGTTCATCAAATAGTTTCTCACGTGATAAATGTGTGACATATTGACATGAGTCTGCTGATCACCACGATAATCAATTCATTTCATTATCACTATCATTAATATTACCATTATTATTACTACTAGCTGAATTACTGAAACAATGGTAGATGTAGAAAGTGATTCAGAGGTCTGGAAACAGGCTACAGCTGTTGGTCAATGTCTGAATGTTTACTATTACCTTTCCATTCTCAAATAAAAAAGAATAAAGAAAGACAATAGGAGAAACATACTGGAAAACTGAACAAATTGTAAAATAAAATACAAAAAAATGTAAATGATAAAATATTTCTCAGATTATTCTGTCAGAGAGATTAGGAACAGAGGAGCCAAAATTTATTAAATACTAATACCATCATTCCCATTGAGATTACTTTTTAGTTGTTCATGGTTTGTAAAAGATATTTTTTCCCTCTTATTTCTTTAATCATCTTGTTACCCCAAGGTGAAGTCCTGACCCCCATGTTGGACACCACTCCACTAGCATATGCTGATAGTGACTGTGTTACAGGCAATAATAACTATCACACCTACCCTTCCTCTTCTGAACACATGGTGGGACAGGAGAACAAGGAGAGGCACCCAGCTGCTACAACCAAAACTGTGGAGGAGAAGAGAAAGAGGAACAAATACTGGTGATAATAATAAGGAAATACATACAAAATAAAATATACATGAAACTCCAGCTATATACTGATAATAATTAAAATTATTTTCTATTTTGGAATAAATTTCAGTGTTTGTCAAAGGAAAAGTTCCTTTTTTTTTAATATCAATTTTTTTTTTTTACTGATGAACATTTTCTCTTTAGCTTCATTTCTCAAGTATCTGACTCCAACGTCGCAGCTGTGAGTCTTAAAATATTCCAATAAGTGAAAACATTTCACATGAACCATTTATGAAAGCAGCAGAGTTCCTGTCTCAGCTCACTGAAAAGATCCAGAGGGCGAGAGCTGCATGTAATATCAGGTTAGGGGGCGTAGCAGTCATTTGCAGTAATATGAAATGCACTCTGCCTCATTTCTGACTGCTCATCATCTACTTCTTTCGCCTTCTGTCTCTGTCGTCTTCCATGTTGAGGCGCCCTCTCTAAGGCAGAAATGCCATGACTGCAGGTTTGAGAAAGGACCAGTGGGGGATTTCTGTGGGGATTGCATTAGTGTAAAATGTCTCCATTGAATGTCAACTTAACAAGCAGGCAAATGGTTTGGGCCCACACTTTCTGAATAGCAATGACATTCATAAATATTGATGGGTTCATATGAACAGGACATTTGCTATTAAAGCACCTCCAACTTGCAACCGGAATTCAAAAGGCAGCTGGGAAATGTAGAGGGATCAGGTTTTGTTTCTCAGGCACAGGTATCTACTGAGAGGAAGTACTCACATCCTTAATCGGGCTCCCTTTAAGGGTGTCATAATATAAATCTGAGGGGCCGTGAGGTGATTAATTAGTAAAGAGGAAACTCTAACTAAAGTTCTGCTACACAAAACAAAAAAAATAACCTTTTTCTTTTTTGCACTGTTGTGAAATATCAGATACTTTGAGGGCTTTGGGCCACAGTTATTAAATTGAAACCATGTGAGAAGTTTAGATAAATATGTAAAGTTTCCCTGCTTCCTTAAAAATGTGAGTTAAATTATTTAAAACTGAATAATTATTTCAAATTGACTCATGATTGTGAAAATATGTTCATTAATTTCAGAAAACAAAGATTTCAGATGTCAGGCTGAATGAGTCATGCTTTCCTTTTACATTTGACAAGTGACCTTGTCAAATTAAAGGTGTATGAGAGCAGGAACTGAATTTGATATTGCTCTTCTTCAATTGTACAGTCTCTGTTAATAATATTATAAAGAGCGGGATATAGACTCGATATGAAAAGTGACCTGAAGTAACTTCTGTTGTGATTTGGCACTATATAGATAAAAATTGATCTCATTACTATAAAAAGAAATACCTGTTACTTAGCTTAATGTGTTAAAAACACACAGCAAGTTTCCATCATGTGCTCTTCAAATTATAATAGAAAAGGGTCCAGAGAGTTTTAGCACACAAACAATTCATGCTGGGAAATCTATGCTGGTCATGTTCCTTAAAAAAATTAATCAATTAATTAATTGAATGAGAACATTAATTCAAGTGATTTTTTCAAGTCAAAAGACTTGAGTCGGAACAGGTTTGAAGTGGTGTGGTGGTCTGAAAAATAAATAGAAAAATCTATTTGACACAGAATTGACTTAAAATTTGTAATTTTAAATATTTAGGTCAAGTTAATGACGGTTAGTTCCACTGAATTCCGGTATTATGTTTAACAGTAGACATCTGAAATGTGATGAGGGGCCCAGCAGTTAGCAGCTGTTTTATTATCTTCTCATATGTTTCTTACAGTATGTACCTATAGTGACATAGCTACAGTTATCAAATAAATAGTAGTAAAAAAGTACAATAGAGTATAAAGTAGCATAAACTGGAAAGTAAAGTACAACTATCTAAATATCGTATCGAAGGAAAGTAAAGTACATTTACATAATGACCTTCCAACAATACTCCTGAGGTGGTAAAATATATCACTTCTACCTCAGCCAAAGGCTTGTTTCTGTAATGTTTTCAGGGAGTTTTGACCTTTGACCTCTCTGTTGGCTGCTTGTTTTAATGTTCAATGCTCATCTGAAGCTGAACTTTTCCACTCACTGTCCATAACTCGAGGGCATTGACCCAAAATGTTGCAGCAGCTCTTATACCTCCCGGACAGAATTGGCTGTGTGACCTCTCCGCTAAAGAAATCTCTTTGATTTCTCAACACTGGAAGACAGATTTAGTTGTAATCTGCTGACTTTGGTGTTTTTGAGGTTCTTTGGTGTAAAGAAATTAAAGGCCTCACTCAGGGACATAAGCATAATTGAAGAACACATAAAATGAGCTTGAACTAGGCTCACATCGGTCCTGTAGACACACTACCCAGATGATGATCATAAAAGTTTCATTTTTCAGTTTACCTGATGAGATACGAGAATCACAATTATGGGAATTTTCCCTTCTAATCAGAACCCAATATATATCTGTCTATCTGAGTTTTTTTGTCCTTCACCAGAGCCCATAGGTAGTTTTAGTTTAGCTATTTTATTAGTTTTCATTTACGATGACAACCTTGGTTTGTACATGCACTGAACACCTCTACTTTCGTTAGGTTGGTTTGCAGATGTACAAAGCTTTTCTCAGTCCAGGACCTCCTGCTGTGGAATGATGACCAAAGATTTCACCCCGTTTCTCTCACGACTATCAACCTTTGTGACTCTCACATGGTGGTTTCTTTATGTCACAAAAATGAGGACATGGGACTCAACTTAGACTTGACTGCTGAGAGATTCGACTCCCTGAAGATTTGACTTGACAATTGAGAGCAAAACCCTTCAAGTCTCAAGTTTTAACCTGGTAAAAGCCCCAGAACCATAAGACCTGGCACAATCCACAGTTTGAATATTTAATCACTGGGCCTCTGCTCTGTGGAGGAGAAGACATCATTAACACACCTTTAAAAGGAAAATGACCATATGCTTTGACATTTTAATGCACAGCACATAAGCAATCGAGAGATTTTGCACTCTGACTTTCAATTTACTTATGAGGATTTAAGACTTGACTTGGATTTGCCCTGAAGGACTTGAGGTTTGATTTTGGACTTGCTCCATGAGAATCAAATACAGATCAGAAAACATAATTTCAATGAAATTCCAATATGTAATTCCACATGCTTTACATTAATATATAATGATGCCCCAAGATGAAGAAGAAGGAGAAGGAGGAGAAGACGAAGAAAAAGGAGAAGAAGAAGAAAGAGATGGAGAAGGAGAAGAAGGAGAAGAAGAAGAATTCTGTCCTACTTTGTTAACAAGCCCCACATTCACCTGTTTACCGTAAACAAAGTAAAATATGAAAAACCAGCATGTCCATCTCCAAATTTGCAGTCTTCCTTCTCTGGTTTGAGCTGTGATAATGAACTGTCAGAGTGATGTAGTCGGCATCACACATGGAAGACATATGATCATATATCACTGCTTTTATTAGCCACAATGACAGGGCCGTTAGAGATCTGTGTCAAGACATTCTATTCATTTTCCTTTCTCTTGCACTCTCTCTTCCCCCCTTTTGTATTTCCTCCCCCCTCTCTCTGCGTCTGCACGGCAAGGACATGAAACTGCCTCCTCTTTCTGCTGCAGGATTCATTAAGGGACCTGATGAGAAAGAGCACAAATGACAGGGCCTGCCATCATCGCTGTTTGCCCGTGTTTGTGATTGCGTCTGCTCTGCTGGTTCAGAGACCGGGCTGGACTGTAGTTGGGCGCCGCCTGCAGATAAGGAAACCTGATTAACTGGCACATCTGCACGCCTCATGGCTTCACCACCGTGGGAGAGGAACAGACAGACAGGCAGACAAAGGTGAGAGAAACTAGGTGATGGGGTTGTGTAGAGGCAAGAAGAGGGGAAAATAAATGAGGGGCCAGGAGGTGTAGACGTAGAAGTAAGGGATAAGGAATAATGCGTAGCTGGGAGAAAAGCAAGTGTTTTTTTTTTTTGGTAAGGAGTCAAGGTTTCTTAGTTTATCAACATCCTGTCCATCCTTGACCCGCTGCAGAGACACAGACCCTCAGACCCTCAGACTTCTTTCATCTGGCCTCAGAGTCCAACATCTGGTCTTCCTCGCAACCACAGAGCCAGACAAATAAGTTGCTGTTACAATTGGCAGCAAATCACATGCAGCAAACTGAAAGCAGGCTTCTGCGCCAAAATTGGATTTCTATGGAGATAGTGCGATAAAACATGTTACTCAAGAGGTTACAGGAAAAGATTTGATTGTTTCTTCTTCATGTCGGTTTTTCTGGAAGAAGTTTTTGGAGTATGTCGCTTGAGAGAACAGATGTTTTCTGCTTACACAGGTGTGGTGACAACTCCCCTCTCACTCACTGTCTGTCACTCAAGCAAAACATACGCTCCTACGATTCCTCTGAGCGGGACAAATGAGATTACTCCTGTATTCTTTCACTGTTAAAGAAGTGTCACAGGACCGCTGTGTCATTATCTTTTATATGGGTGTAAAACAAACAGCAGGCTCCCTCTATTTCCTGTCTTTCGTGCTGTTCCTATAAAACTCCCCTCGTACTCTCATGGACTTTTTCATTTGTCACTTACATTCATTGGTGGAAAGTCACTTAGAACATTTACTCAAGTGCTGTAGGTAAGTGCAATTTTAATGTGGTTGTACTTAATGATGACACTGCTACTCTTCTAAATGGTAAATTGACTTGCACTTATATAGTGGTCTTAATGACCACTCAAACTTGCTTTACTACTGCAATACTTGCCACATTCACCCATACACTCACACACTCACACATTCATACATCACACTCATACACTGATGGAACAGACATCAGGGGCAACTTGGGGTTCAGTATCTTGCCCAAGAATACTTCGACATGCGGCCTAGGGGAGCCAGGGATCAAACCACCAACCTTGTAATTAGTGGACAGCCCGCTCTATCTCCTGATCCACAGCCACCCCTTCTACATTTCAGGGGGGAAATTTTGCAGTCTCCAACTTTTTCACATCAAGGACCCCTAAACAGACACAAATTAGACCACAGACCCTCATTTAAAGATTTTGTCCCAGGATTGGGACATCTCATAAGATGTTTGCTTTTATTACAGAAAGTGTTTGAAACCCAGGACGAAAATAGTCATTGGTTCTGTCATTGTGTTACTTATGGATTGAATTTTAGTGAAAATAAAAGAGTCCCTTTTTGCTGGGGACCCCCAGGAACCCCCTCATGGATCCCACTTTGAGAACCACTGAAATACTGTACTTTAAGTCTACTTCATTTATCTGATAGCTTTAGGTACGTTAGTTAAATTATTTTCTTGTAAAATACAGTGCATTGATAAAGATTAAACTGTAAGTGTGTTTCAATCCACCTGTTTTTATGCACATTTTCAATTTTAATCTTTAAAAAAAAACAGTGAAGATGAAGGAGATTTACAATGAAATTACTAAAAACTTCTTCCCTCTCACATTAGTAATCTCAGGACCCCTCAGATTTATTTTATGACCCTTTGCAGAACCCTTTGGCTCCTTGAATGGAAACCTGTGGACTAAAATACCACAATGTATTTAGTACCATCTCAATCTGAATCAGTTATAAGAGTGAAAATGCTGCTTACACACTGATGCAGCAGTACTAACAATCTTATAATGTCATATGTAATGATGAAAGATGAGATTTATCTTGTATCTTTTATGTTTCTAATATTTATTGGAATGATTTATACACTTAAATTAATTAATTCTATCTATTCAGTAATTTAAAGTATCATCAATTGGGAACAACATAACAATGTGGACACTTGCTTGTAGTCTCAGTAATTGTTTAAATTGGGGAAGACAGTTACATCTGCTTTAGTGTTCTGGTGCCCAGATGTTGAAAAAGCTATCAAAGAGGACAAAGTTACATGGAAGAAGCTCATTGTGGTTTTTCTTTACTCTCTTCCTGAGAACAAATGCAATGCAGTAACTATCCAGTTAAGAGCCAATGATATACATCAGTCACAGAGGCCATTTTCTATTTAAAAAGTAATTTAACTTTTGATATTTTGAGTACAGTATGCTGATAATAGTATGTTTATATTGTGGTGTTGGTTATTTTAGTTAAATAAAGGCTCTGAATGCTTCCTACATCAATGCGTACATTAATAAAATAATAAAAGTGTAAAATTAGGTCACAAAAGACATCTGGAAATTTTCTTCCCCTCTGGGTTCTTGTATTCTTCAGCAGTTTTTTTCTGTCATTGGAGCAAACGATTTTGCCAGATATTTACAAAAAGCAGACAAAAAAAACAAAAATTATATTTGTGGTGAAAACCCATTGTTTCAAAAGTCTTTAATTACAGCCTGTGCGTGTGTTGGGTTTGGGCAACTGGTACTCAGTCAAAGATAATGAATACATAGCTCCTACACGTGATTGTAATTTGTATAATTTTGCAAAGTGAAAATAATCCCCAAGAGAGGCCAGAGCCCTCAGTCGGTCCAGACAGAGGGGAACAGCTAACCTAATTACAAGACATAGGTATGTGCTTTGAAAGTTGGTTTCTCTAAAACGACAACGATCACCGCGTTCGAACAAAGCTGACCCCCACTTGCATTATAAAAGGGGGCAAGCTGAGCCATTTCAGAGAAGGCATCTGGATTGTTTTCTTTTCTCTCTTTCACGCTTTGTCCTGAGACACAAAAACGCCCCGACACAATGACTTGTGACGTCTAACAGCAAAGTTATGCCAGAGTCACAATGTGCATCTAGGTGGTGAGCCGAGCAGATGCCCCCATGGGGTCAGCGCTGGTTTTTGTCCCCCAGTGACACCACAACAGAGGGAAGGTAGGGCAATAAAATTCCTCTGTGCAAAAGGAGACATTCCAGCAGAGGGAGGGGAGTGCTGGGATTTGACATAATTTAAAACATGGTTGTCATATTCTGAATGGGAGCCCCCCTCCCTCCTCCTGAGTGTTAACCATTTATTTTTTTGCTTTTTTGTTTTCTGCCGCTCTTACGTAAGCATGAGCACTGCTAAATAGGTTTGTTTGGAAGCTGGAGAAAAACAATTAAGTTAAGGGCACAAGGGTGAATGTAGAGTGTTGCCATATGCATATGAATGCAGGGGAAGTGATTGTAGACAAAATCTGCAAGGATCAAAGATAAGCCTTTTACACTGCCTGTTGCACCTTTATTCCACCTTGCCATTCTGTATAAAAAGGTACAAATGTCTGTGTAAATGAGAGAGCAGGTATTGTCACAGGATATGGCAAGACTCATGACCTCAGCACAGGCACAAATTTAATTGTTGGTATCCTCGGAATCTACCTGTTCAAATGTTATGGCCAAAAAATCAAATCCATGACAACTGGGCAACCTCCATCTGCTGAGACGGATCATGCGATTTGACTGAAAGCTTATGAAAAGCTACTAAATGGACCTTGTAGTGAGTCTGATTTCTCAACTGTTGTTTCCAAAGTCAAGAATGAATTCAAATTTAAAACCAACATTTACGAAAAGCCTCGGAAGTGAAAAAAAATGACATTTTTACATCTTCACATTCATGACAACTGTCCAAATTCCATCTGCTGATGAAGATCATGTGATATGATAGATCGCTCCAGAACAGCTGCTAAATGGACCTTGTGGGACCTTGTGATAAGACTATTTTCTCAACTTTAACTTTATTGTCCCCAAAAGGGAAATTTGTCTCGCAGTCAGGCAAGACACAGAACACACACAGACGAAACATTGGATACTTAAAACATAATAAAACACATAAAAATTCACCACCTCATGCTGTTTGATCAACAATTCATTCCTGGGAACACAACTGTGACGACTGAACACCAAGGATGAAAGAAAATGTACAATTTCAAAATACAAAGAATGAATGTTGTCATTTTAAACAACACACTCATCCAACCCTTTTCATTCAACATGTATTTCATCCTATAGTTACCTGATTTACTTACCAAGACTGCTGAAAATCATGTTAAAACAAATGTTTTCCTGATTGTGCAGAAAACTTGAATGCTCAGATTTAAAAATGCAAACCGGTACATGTGTGCTTGTTTCACTTCTCTCTGCTTTATCTTCATGTATTTAAGAGATGCAGTTGGGTCAATGGATCACTTTCGTCTGCACTCCCACTATAGATCGACTGTGCAGTGAGTGAATCTCTAATAGCAGGCATTAGACAATTATCCAACCAGCCCATATGAACTGCAGAAGGTTCTGTCTGTCACCTGTAATCTCCATCTCCGCTCAATGAAATGTGTGGATTTTGTATTTTTTTATTTTGTTCCATTTTTCTTCTTTGATTTTGTTTATTTGGTTTTGGGTGAGAAGCCCTTTTGGAGCTCACAAGTTAAATTTTTTCCTCATGTATGACCTATCATATCTTTTTTACCTCAGTTGAATCTGTTACATTAATAATGTTACAACATTGGTTGCTTTTTAAATATTGTTTCATTATCGTTTACCTTTCTAGATTTCTGTAAATGTATTCAATCCTTTTTTAATATTTAACTTTTTGTTTCTTCTGCTCTTGTAATACCTTTTCCTGTTTCTTTGTTTTTTCTTATGTGGAGCAACTTTCTACAAAAATGTTTCCAACTGAGTCAGAGCCACAGGAAGTGATGTTTCTTGACATTATTTAGCTGTTTTTTTCCATTAAATGAAGTAATGAATGGATTTCTCAGCACATGGGAATGCAACCACTGGTGTCCTGCATTCCTTGATTCCCACCATCCCTCTGCCGTTTCTACGGAAACAGAGCCAGCAGAGCCACTGACAGTCTGTGAATTTCAACGACCCTCAGCAGCAGAGGATTTGATGCAACCCTGGCAGTGGCAGCAGCCCCCACAAAGACTCGCTGACCAGGGACATCCTCATGTTACTGAGGCATAACTTAGAAACAGCTCTGATGCTGATTGTATTCAACATTTACACAACACTGAAAAAACATGCAGGGTACAGTGAGGCTGTGTGAGGCTTTAGTGGGGTTGGGGAGGTGATTCCTTGGAGGAAATTTTTAATCAAATTGAAGCCAGAGTGACGTCAAAGAGCCTGCAAAGAGAGACTACAAGAATTGGTGTGAGACCAGAGGGGCCAGCCAAGAGGGTCAAAGTGTGGACCTCACATCTAGGAACCCCAAATCTGAGTGCCAATAGGAAGAGAGTAGGGTCCCCACATGTAAAATGCATCACTTGCTTAAGGGTCCCCCCATACTTTTATGGTCAATTTAACTCCTTTTGGTTCAGAATAACAGGGTAACAGTATCTTCTTTGAAAAAAAAAATGTTGTAAGTAAATCCAAGACAGCCACACAAAGAGTGAAATGTAATATAATAAAAATTCTTGGACATTTCTTGCATCAGATAACCCATTTAAGATGTCCTGCTTCATTAGTGTGTGAACTCTTGCCAGACGAAATTTCCTGATGATTTTATGGTTTTTAGACACACATCCGAGACATACACCTCCCACTGTCAATCAGTGGTCTTTTTCTCGAAGCACAGTCATCTCTTACTTCCTCTACCGTGTCACACAAACCACAGAAACAATGGTGAATAATGAGAGTGGAGCGTTGCACTCTCACCCCCTGCCTCCCTCTGCTTTCATGAGTCTCACTTCAACAGAAGAAGCTCAGTGGAAACAGACATAAACCGTGCCCAAATTGAGAAGGAAGTGAATTTGTGGGCCCCATACAGAGTTAGAACTAGGTCATTTTGCCCTGTCTGATCGTTTTACACGTCACCTTATAAACAGAACATGAAAAAGACTACCACCCAAGCATTAGTCATATCCTTTGGCTGCTGTGTTGAGCATTTTCTCTCCTACTGTATAACACGTCTACAAAATTATGTGGACAAGGTAATTAAACTCAGATTTTGTTGTGTCAGAAAGTCTTTGCAAGGTTGTGTGTAAGATGGGGTTGAGTAAGTGTATTTTCAAGCTGTACCACTATGATAGTGTTCCCCTGACTGCTCCTGCTGCACACGTGGCCTGTGCTATGAGGCAGCACAGTGAACATAACAATTCCCTTATGGGAACAATCTGGTAGTCACTTATAAACACTTGGAACATCTGTTTGTCAATGTTGCCGAATTAAAGTAAAGAAAACAAAAATTGTAGAAACCAATATTTTATGCTTTACTAAATTGTTTGCTTAATTTCTTCTTTTTTTTTTATTAAGTTATTTATTTTTTGGTCTAAAAAGGGTCAGAAAATAGTGAAAAACATCACTTATAAGTTCCTAGAGTGAAAGGACATGATTTAAAATTGCTTGTTTTGTCCAAATTAGAGGTTTCATGGGCTCTGAGGAACTGAGAGGGTCGGGTCCAAATTCTACTCAGTCTAATCAGGTCAGGTCTGGTCTTGCTTTACTGCTGCTGGTCTTGGGTCTTTGTGTTAATATGTCCAATACTTAAGTGGATCTGAATGAACCTGAGCGAAGGTGGTATCAGCTCTGATCAAGTGGTCCATCACATCCATGTGGGAGAAAACTCAGATTGGGTCTCTTTTATTTTGAAAATCAATTTATGCACATCTGGTTTGTGTAGGGTTTTCATGCAGAGCTGGATCCAATAGCAGATTAACGTAACGTATTATTAACCTAAGCAACACGTTCAAAAATTCACATTGAAAGATTGCTTAAAGTATGGTTTTACAGCTAAACTGTGTTCTGCTATATATATATATGAAATTTAAAAGAAAATCCAATCATTGATGTCTCCTGATTTCATGCCAACTCTGTTACATACACCAAAAACTGCTTGCAAAATAATGGTACATTCTACAAGTAACTTAATTAACAGAAACTGTATATTAACACATAA
The DNA here is from genome assembly GCF_002260705.1 of Seriola dumerili. Lineage (NCBI taxonomy): Eukaryota > Metazoa > Chordata > Actinopteri > Carangiformes > Carangidae > Seriola > Seriola dumerili. The sequence goes on along the minus strand of NW_019174988.1, from coordinate 196,337 downwards.
ATAAACCATTAGATTTTTTTTTTTATCTGTAATCAATATTTATGAGCAATAACCTTTTTAAGTATGTAGCATTTGTTCTTTTGGCCTTGACCTTTTAGCTAGCAATGAACAAATTAGCTTGAAATGGTCAGTCCTGTTACTGTCAACATGTGAGTAACAGTGTGGACATAGATCAGAGTTTACCATAGGTTCACTATCTCAGAAGGTTAACCTTATGAAATTAAAACATTTTCATAGGTCATCTTTGTATGTATCATTGAATAAACATCCATAACACTAAGTGAAAGTAGTAAAAGAGGTACAAAAGACTAACAAAAAGCTTCTTTCACTTTCACAGTATTGTTTCCCATTCAGTCTGTATTTAATTTAATGTATTTAATTGAATTATTTTTTCCCCTGTGGTTATTTATTTACAAAATAATATTCATATTTCACTTTTAAATATTTACACCCTCCTCTAAGAAATAACTTATATACAATATACAACATGTCTCAGATGGTTTTAATATGTTAAAGATTTTTTTCAATACAAATGTTAACTAAATAATCTCTGCACATTATGTTTATCATAAAGTCGACTGCATATAACTGCAATCAAAAAAACAATAGTCCTATTAGAAATCTAACATTCTTCATCTCTGTTGCAGAACAATATTTTGTAATTTGGGAGTTAAGATTAGGAGATTGTATGTCCTGTCAAACTTGTTACACTGGTCAGTCCTGTTACCATGGTGTCAGCCATGTTACCATTGATTCAATTAAAATGTAAAATGTAAAATTGTGTAATAAGAATATTATTTTGAACTTCTTTCAAGATTTATCTTTTTAAGAATATTTTAATCTTAACAGACGCAATTGTCATCTAACTGAAGGGTCCTAATCCTTTCTTTGAAAAATATATTGAAAAAAAATCCCAGATCTGGAAATAATCTCACTAAAAACAGGGACCAAATTTCCCTTCATATATGTGCTATACACCACTTATTTGTAGTTGGAAATATAATGTAAGACGATATATTAATGTATATTTCTGTAATAGGGTTAACACAACAGCCAAACGATTTAGAAGGAGACCAGCCTTCAAGTTGTCTTTTAAAGTCATTCTAAATTTACATTTGTAAAAAGTGAAAAGGCACCAATTTAATGGAATAATCCAACAGCCTTGGCAGAGGAAAAGAAAAGAAAACCATGAATGAGTCTGTACAGAGTGTACTGTTCATGTAGTGGAGGCAGCTGTAGACACTAGGATACATAGTGGCTGCTTCAACTAAAGAAAAAAGTCGACATTGAGAACATCATGACTCATGAAGGACACTGCTGCTTCCCAGTTCCTTTCACTGTTTTGCATCCTTGTCCATCATGATGTCACAGAGTGTTTTTTCCCTCTAGTTTAACCCAGTAAGGACCTGGCAGTGTCAAGTGAAAGTAAAACTGTATGCTTCAGTATGCTCCCAAAATATTAAGCAGCAGGCTACACAAAGCTGATAAATAGTGAAATCAAGAAGTGCTTTAACGTAATTTACTATGATCATTGTGTTGATGCTACATGTGTACTTCTACAGTACATAGAGTAGCCATATACTAAAGACCATAGAGGGCATATGGTTATTTCCTGGGGGCAGTACATACCACTGTACTCCATCCGTATCAAACATGCAAAATTACCGGTAGAAAAGATTTTGTTCGTTTTTGGCAAGCACTAATTGGATGTCCAATGTATCACTGGCTCTCTGACATTGTTGTGCTACTATGGGCATCCTTATTTTTTTTGGCCAGAGAGACTTCCTACACAGTTAACCTTTGAGAAACAACCACCTTGAGGAGGCCTGCCCACTGTTCTCCCCAGACGTCATATTTACCAAAAGACAAGGAACATTTTTACATAACCAGCCTAGGGCAGTGTATTTAGAGCAATGTTTATGCATACATTAATAATGTTCAAGAAACAAGGACATTGTTCATTGCTTAACTAGAAGATAGTGCAGTTGCAAAGTAAGGCTCCTGTTATGAAAGGCTAAAATGAGGAAAGGCCACAGCTTTGCATAAACATATGACGTAATCACATACACACGAAAGGAAATGCAGACTTCCAATGTGAGGAAAAGGGCAGGACAGACTGCCAGCAACCTCAGTGACTATGGTTTGTGTTTCATTTTTGAATAAATTGTTTTACCACTATAGAGTTTTTAGTTCTTATTGTCATTTTCAGCTCAGTGTCAATGCAGGTTAACTAAACTGGTTTTATTTTAGTGTTAAGTTTTTAGTGTTTGGTCAAGCTTATTTCTTATTTCTATTTACAGTCAATCCAACAGAATCTTTGCTAAATATTAAGTTTTGTTCAGACTGTGTCAGTGAGGTGCTGATGGAACATATCAACACCTCACTAAAAATTCTTAGCCTGTAGTTTTTGGTGTTTTGCAAGTCAACTGCATTATATTGCATTTATGAAAAGTAAGGGTCTTTGCTTTGAATATTTCAATTAGTGGAAACAATAAAAGGTTGATACTAAAAGATGATACTAAAATATATATATAACAGTCAGACAGTTTGAAAAATATTATCATTTTAACTTTCAAGCTACTTAATGGGAGAAAATTAAAATAACTAATTTAACTAATGTTAATGAAAATAACTTAAATAAATATTATTTCATAAGAGTTCTGATATCCTCCTAACACATGGGCTGTTTGGAAGTGATGATGAAGGATGAAGAAAAGTGGAAAGATGAAGTCAGGAATATGACTGAAACTTTACCATGGGTAAGCTTCAGCTATTGATGTAAATGTACCCAAATTTGGGATTTGGGGTTATATAAACAAATCTGACTTGACTAGGAATAGTGTCTTAAATCAATATTAATAACATAAATTAATTGCATGTGGAAGGGGCCCGCTCACAGTAACAAACCAACAAAGAATCACCTGAATCCACAGCTCCCCTCAGTTCTGCAGAGCCAGATATTTTTCTCAGTAGTTGGTAGAGATGATATTTATTAATGAGTAAACAGGCCACTGTTTACTAAAAGGTTAGCCACAACAACTTTACAAAGAGTCCTAGGCAGCCAAAGAGACTTTAAACTTAGATACAGAAATATATGAACAAGGCTAGGCGCTGGTATTTGCTATTGAGAGTCCCCTCTGCTGATTGCTACACTTGCATTTTAGAGGCAGTTATAGTAGATGGGATGTAAACTTAATGGATAGACAAGACCGGGTGCGAATACATGCAAATTTGTCCTAGACGCTGCCAAGTGAGGCATATCCATGCAAGCTGGAAATGGAATTGAAAACTTGCAGTTATCCCAGAGCTTTATGAATCTTCCTCATAAGCATACAGAGCCGAGAGGAAAAAGGAGGGACACTGCAATAACAGAAAGAACTGGAGCTTCTGAGATCAGTCAGAGGCTGAGATAACACACAAGTACACACAGACACATGCATATATTGCCAGCTAGTTTTTAACTAATGCCTGTGCAGTTGATACATTGCCAGTTTGAAGTGAATAAACTGATTAGGGAAATTGTTCAGCGGTCAAATCGACACAAAATAACAAGGCAAGTCCACTTTTCTTAGGTCTAAATACAACTTCACAATACCAAACGCAATTTTCCTTTATTTTGTAATCTTCAGGAAAAAAGATCATAGGCAAAATAGTTGGTTGATATGGTAACTGGGGATTGGATCAGCAAGAGAGTGGGAAAAACCAACTGAACAAAGGAAATCAGATATGATTTTCTTTCGCAAAATAAAGTGTTTAATTGGGCTATAGCCCCATCTAGGCCCACCTGAGCTCCACTTGTGAATGGGATGTTATATCAATGTTGTGTTTAGAGCCTGTTTTGTCACCTCCAAGTAGCCAGTATATATATTATTACCTCCATGCTTTATCTCAACTTCTTTTGTATACATAGATTTTCATGACCATACCAAAAATAAGCATATCCGCCTGCTTATATTCTCTAGAAAGAGTAGCGTGGTAAGTGATGGAAAGAATAAAAGGTATTTGGGGCCTAATTTTATGATTCAGCTTACAATAACAGCCTGCATGACGAAGAAAACGCACAAAGTGCTTCCATTTTCCCATTATATTTAATTTCCTATTAGCCTCAGCAAACATCCATTCTGCCAGACATAACTCATGCAAACTCTGGTCACTGAGATGTCATGCTACCATCATTATATCTAGAATATTCCCTCTAAATTGTGTGCATGACACATTACCAACACAACTGGAAACAGAAAATCTCCAAGAAAAACCTTACTAGGAAACAAGCATATGGCCACACCCTTGCACAATCAAGAATAAGTGCAACAAATAACTGTTTGAAAATGCAACATATGGGCAATTAAAGACATCAATCCAGTTACTACTGTACAGGAGTTTGGACATCAAACAACATTCTTCAAAGCAGGATTTCCAATTGATAGATAATTAATTGACAGCAATTTGACAATGAATCATTTATCAAGATCATGCAAGTGGTTTGTAGCTGTCTAAGTAATTTACCTTTCACTTTAGGGTTTCACAACTTTGTTCATCATCTGTGTAGTAATTACTCCTCTTCAAGAGCAACTCCATTAGTGCAACAGTACAATTTTGTTCAAACAACAAAACTTTTTTTTTCAGTTCTAATTCTCCTAACATTTTCCGATACAACCATACACAGTATGTTAGGCTGAATTTTTAGAAAAATGTGAATAAAAAACATCTAGAAAATATCTAAAATATGTATGTGTAAACATCATACAGTTTTAATAAAGGGATGGAATAAGCTGATACACAGAATGTATAATACTGTCAGACAGAAATGAAATGATAAGGGTTGCTACAAAGGAATATTTTCATTCATTTCATTCATGAAAACCTTGTTTGGACTGGATTTATTTCTGTAGGAGAGATGGGGGTGATTTTAACATTTTAACATTTAACCTGCAATGGTCAATGATTTTGATCCCATCCAGATCACATATGTGAGCAATTTTCACCCCTATCTTAGTAATAGTACAGCTAAAATTATCTACTGTTTTTCTGCTAACTCGCTGGTCCTCCTTCAAATCCTGTCCAGAGTGATTTTCTTCCATTTCTGAATCCCAGAGTTTTTTCTATGCGAGAACTGCTTGTCCTTCTACTGTTGTTTTTTTACCAGCTCAGTGTGAAACATGATATTTTTATGAAAATTGAGGATGCCAAAAATGCTTTTTCTACTCTGAGAGATAATGTTGCCTTCAATCTGTAGGACTGTTTGGCAACAAATAAAAAAAATAAATGAAGCTATGATTAGAACAACGCCGCATAAACTCATCAAATGGGTGACTTACAGGTAGGTACTGGTATCCTCTTTTGGCCAGACCTGCATAATGTCCATGTCTATTACAAACAACAGCCTGTAATTTTGCTGTGGTTAAAATGACATCAAGAGTGATGAGTTAAATTATAGAGGAACATAGTGAATATTTTATTACCCACTTCACTCTGTAATGTCAATTGTATCCTAAAGGGCCGTCAGGCTGACTTTTGTATGGATTCCAGCTGACTGAAACAAGAACCTTACAAAAGGGCTTAACTTGAGGGGGAATACTTATTGTCTCGCTAAAAGACTGAGGATGAAGCTAACAGGCCCCAGGCAAAGCCCAGGTATCCTCACCCTTAATAATCTGTGTTTCAAACATGGAAGTAAAGAGAAAAAATTGTTCTTGTATTGCAGTGTAGAGCTATGGCCCTAGTATTATACAGTAAGTATTAGAATAAAATAAAGGTCAGATCAGACTCTTATTTTGTTTTCCTTTGGATGCTTAGTTTAAATGCTTGGACAAGCAAGACAAAGGACAGATTTATTATTTGTATTTTCTAACAGCATCTGTCAGTTTTATGTTGCAAAGGAGAGAACTTTTAGGATGAGGACTATCCAATGGAAGAATTATCCTGTGCAGCTCAGCTCCTCTGGCTGGGTCTGTAATTTCTGAAGGAGAACCTCCACTGACTCCCTGTTTCTGACCTGACACCTAACACATAATGGACCAGCTGAAAGCGGTGATGAAGCCTTGGAGGAGCTTGTCTATGCCCCCAGACGACTTGTTAGCAGCACTTAAGGCAGCGAAATCCAGAAAAAATGAAATTCTGAAGACAGGACTCACTCACAGTACAAAGTATTGAGACCCCTTCACTTTTTTAAAGTGAAAAAGGTGAAAACAGAATTTTAAAAATGCAAATTTACTAAAAAGGAAAAACTGAAATATTACATTGACATAAGTATTCAGATCCTTTGCTATGACACTTTAAATAAAGGTTCACCTTCCAACAGAACTGACTTGAACCCAATCCAACATCTCTGGAGAGACCTGAAAATGTCTGTCCACAGACGGTCCCCATCCAACCTAACAAAACTTGAGTGGATCTGCACAGAAGAATAGCAGAAAATCCCCAAATCCAGGTGCGCAAAGCTTGTTGCATCATACCCAGAAAGACTGAAGGCTGGAATCACTGCCAAAGGTGCTTCAACTAAGTACTGAATAAAGGGTCTCTGAGTACTAATGTCAATGTGATATTTCACTTTTTACTTTGATACATTTGTTTTCCTTTTGTTATCATGGGGTGTTAAATGTAGCTTGATGAGGGAACAAAGATCTGCATACTTTCTGAATAAGTGGATGATGTATAATGGTGCTTGACTAATGTGATATCCAAGGGAAAGATTGTTTTAATATGTAACTCAAGTATTATCTCAAGTGTGTTTGGTGTGAATTTGCCCCATAATAAACACTCCTCTCCCACTTCATTCGCATTTGGTTTGAAAAACACCAGTGGTTCGAAGTTCCTTTGCTGTCACTAACAGCTATACCTTTGGGGAATAAGTTGTTAATCAGACTCAACCATGTGTAATTACAACCAAATAAGGGGAACTGCATCAGCAAGTCTCTGGGGTTAAATTCTCACTGTTTCTCCAGTTTCTTAAGTTGTTCAGGGTTTGTATTGACAAGAAGGTAGATGTATGTGTGCGAGTAGGTGTGTGTTTGAGGAGGAAAATGAAGAAACATATCCCGTGCAGAGCCAAAACTGTACACATGGTACCAAAAAAACGCCCTCTTACTAACAATGATAATGGCAATGCTGATCGCGACTTTGCATTTGTGAGCCTACACAGAGGATCACAGCTTCACGTTGATATTGCTCCCACATGTCAGACACATACCGGCTCAGCCACAGACTGTGCAGAGCTGCTTGCTGCCCTCATCCCTTTGTGCTGATGTTGGCACAGGGCAGTCGTCACCAAACCAGCTTCACAGGAAAGTCCAATATTTGAACTTTTCACTCTTACTCCACTGCAGTGTGGATTGGCTGATGGTGGGTCTGACCACCAGACAGAGGAAATACAGAGACTAGACTGTCAGTGTTAACACTAATACTCCCTGCACTGCTGTGGGAAACATTAGTTTAACAAGACAAGTCAAAACCTAGTGTATGGCTGGATTGCATCATATTTACAGTCTGCCTAGTGACAGCTGGTTTAAACCCTTTATCCATTTTCTGTGCTCCTCCTCTCTGTGGTCACATATACAGTGTTTTAATACATTCAAATTCTGAATAAAGCTGCTCTCATTTACATGTTTTTCTGTTTCTGTTGTCAGACAACGGGACAAGTATGAAATAGTGACTGGAACGCAGCCCATTAAGATTACACACAGTGTTAAACAGCAGTCACTACCAAGATATTTCCAAACTGCTGCTCTGCACTGCGAAATTCCTGATTTCATAACAATGGTTTTGCTGTGATTGTGGCTATATCTACTTGTAAAATGATCACTCAGAGATAAAGTTAGAAGCCCATTCATGTCAGCTGCCATGTGGTCAACATAGAGAGATGTGCAATGTCTGACCTTATTCTCATGGGGCAATACTGGCAACTGTCTTCTACGGAAAGTAGCTAAGGTTTGTCGAAAAAGGCACTAAAGGGGTCTGAAAAGTGGGTAAATCTAGCAACAGATGCTAAGTTTTCAACACTGCTTGTTTGTGCTAAATCATTTTGAAAGAGAAACACTCAGCTGACCAGTGGTCTAACTTGATCAGTCAGTCAGTCAGTCAGTGGACGACATTCACATTAATAGGGCTGGCCCCGCTGTTGCAGTCCAGCAAAAAACAGGCAAAACATCAGTGTTGCAGGAAGATGCCTTATTCTTTCTCCTTTTGAGATACAGACCCTCATTTCTAGGACATTCTTGGTTATTTATATGTAAAACAGGTTGCATTTTTACTACACTGGTAGATTTATTTTTACTGATAGTATTTTTTTGCTGTGCTTATGGATTTGAAACACTGTTTCACCTGACTTGCCTTACAACAACATACAGAGCCAGTGTCATTAGAGAAATTAAAGAAAAATAATTCAGTGAACATCTAATGCTCAAAAGTTTTGAGTCTGTCTCTCTGAATTAGCTCATAATGTCTTTAGTTCAGATGAAGCTCAAACAGCAGAGCTAAAGAGAAATTAAAAAAACATCTGTTGTGAAACTGACCATAAGAAAATAAAATGGCATTTGATTTGCATGCTTTATTTCATTCTTAAATTATAATCCAGCATCAAGAGCATTTTGCTTGAGGGAGCTGTTACACAACAATACATCTTATATATCATACTAATCCCTGTTTAGAGCTGCTCCCCACTGACAATTCATTTTGATCACATAATGATTATCTCTCCTCTCATACTGAATACTGAAGGGAGATGACGCTCCCCATTGCAGTACCATATCTCTGGTGCTACCATGTTGTGATTTCAGTGTAGTGTGGTGTGGGTAATGGTAGATAACTAGATTTTGGATGAGGCTTGCTAATCCAAAGAAAATTGGAAAAGTTGTGTGGTGCTCAGTCAGCTGTAGCATAAACACACACTGCAAAAACTGAAGTAATGTCTATATAAAACAGGAGTGACCTGCTGTAAAAGCAACTTTCCAAAGAGCTCACACACACACATTCACACACTGTTTTCATGTGAGCAGTTATGCTTATTTTTATGTCTACTCTGTTTACTTTTATCCTGAAGCATTTTAAGATGTGTCCTCTTGAAAAGGTGCTATGTAAATAAATTAATTTACTTCAAGCAGGTTTAACCCATAATCCATTAATGGTCTCAAATATTGGCTGGTTTGCAAACCCTCAAGTCTGACTACAAACTTTATGAGAAAGACGAGAACATTTAAGATTAATTTCTAACTGTTTTAACTGTTTGTGTTGTAGCTAGTAAGAATTTGATCAACCCTATTTAGCAGACGGTAAAATAGTGTGCATTATAGCAACCCAGTGATATGTGCCAGTTAAAGGAAACTTTAGGATTATGTTTCTCCTGCTTCTTTTGCCGTGCGTCAGTTCAGGAGCTGGATACTTCATAAATCTGCATTTCTAGATTAAAAGCATAACAATGGAGCGAGAAGGATTGTCCCATTTCTGGAATAAAGGAACCTTTGTTTTTTACAAAATGTGGAAAACAACAGATGTATCCAGGGCCACAGCACAAAAATCTGGTCCCTATAATAATCCATTGTACAGGTCTGTCTGAATAACTTAACAAGTGTAAACACATGCATTTGAAGTGGTCACCATGGTAATCAGTCATAAAGTGTTTGAAATGAATTCAAGAAAGTCTGTACAATATAAAACCTCAGCATATTTCAGCCTCTTTTATCAACATACTGTGTGACTGAGTTTTAACAAATTACAAAACATTGATAGTTTTCTTTCTTCTGTGTAGCCTACTTTTACTTTTGTTTTAAAAGACTTTGATTGAAAGTTCACATGAAGTCCTCTTCATCATTATCAGCACATATACAAGCCACTTCTGTCTGCCTGACTGTAACCATTAGCAATTTTCAGAAGCTCTGATCATGTTTTAGATACAAGAAATAGTCAGTCAAACTATTCAGCCAACAGTAATAGTTCACTTATTGTGCTGATAATGTCAAATTTTGAAATTACAGATCAAAACAATTCCTTAAATCCAGGTATTGTAAGGACACTTGTTCAACACTAGCTACTGGTTAAATTTCACTTAATCTGTCTCTTCTTGTCCTGCGCCCACTCACAAGAACTCTGGGAATACACAATACTAGGGCGATTCCACATAGCCTTGATTTGCATAACGCCAACACCTTTAAAATTACTGCTTTCCACAACATTTGTGTGAGGTCAGGGAAAGATTGTGGTTAGAAAAAAAAAAAAAAAAAGGGCATGTATTAACTGCATGTCTGTCACAAGACACAAATTCTAGCCACCTGTATATGCAAGTCAGACATGCTACAATCCCACTCATACCCACATTTAATGCATCGCTACATTGATGTAATTCATAGGGATATTGGGCTGTCATTTAACACTGTTACATCATTTATCTGTGTTACATGTTTTCCTTTCAAAATCTTGTATACGTTCACAATCCTCATTTCTGCTTCCAAATGGCACAAAACATCTTTTTCTTTTCTTGCGTCTTCCCAGTTTTCCCTCAGCCTTATGCAAATAACACACCTAGGCCTTTCAAATCTTACCATTGCTTTATGAAGTAAGTCTTATCAAACCTTTCTCTCTTGTTTTTCTGTTGGCAGTCACTGCAGATGCTGTGGAGACGTTCATTATTCAGATCATTTTATTGTCTCATCAAAACAAGTCACTGCTTTAGATCACATTTTAATGGAAGACTGGATGTGACTGTGATTGAAATTTCATCTGCAGTACACCCAGGAGAGAACAGCACTGATACTTCACCTCCCTTCACTCCTGCAAACCCTATAGCATGAATACAATTGAATAAAACTCATGAATACATTTTACTGTATAAGTATCATCAAAGGATCCTATATTGTTTGTAAGAAGCTCAGGACAATTATTATTCATTTTGCATAATAAAGTGTGAGGACAGCCGTTCAGTGATCCTTGTTACATCTCGTTATGAATTTCATTTTCAAGTGTTTGATTAATACTTGTTTTCAGAAGCTACAGACTGCAGCCGGAGAACAATTCATTGATTTTGCAAATTAAAAATAACTAATAATGAAAGCCATAGTACCTTGAACATGTAATAATAGTGGGGAGGCTAGGGATGGTGGTAACATTTTTTGTTTGAGCATATAACTCAGCGGTTGTTCATGCTAGATCTCTCAAACTTTGACATATAATGCACATATTTGTGCAGTACAAATAAAACTCACTTGGACGTCTACTACACAATTACAGATTATGTGAGTTCATGTCAAATACAGAGAGTTCTGTTGTTGGGGTGAAATATAACAGCTGGGGATAGAGCAATAAGAGTTAATTTGCTGAAATAAGATCCACACTGTCCAATTTATGCAAGAACTTTATTGAAGAATAAATAGAAAACCGTTTTGAATAATGTGAACAATTATTTCAAGTCACAAAAAACACTTATTTCTGTAACAGTTGCTTTTGCCCCTTTCCAGGGGGCAGATTTATTCTCTTTTTTTAATACTTTTTCTTCCTTCTGGCTTCACTGAAAGTTGAGAACGGTTCCTTTCAGGACTGACCTTTGTATGCAAAGTGTTTCAGGAAGATGAGGAACTCCTGCTCTTGCATCCAACCAGAGTATTACCACACTCAAAACTACCTGGTGGTCTGTCGCACGGGAAGTAGTCCTTTTATCTTTTACGTGGGAAGACGAAGGCTAGAGGATTTACATTTCCATTCACAGCACAAGCTACTGATACCTGGACCCCCCTCTCTCCTGATGTCATTGAACCAACTTGCTTAACACTGTCGTGCAATTCTACGGTCAGGAGTCTGCACAGTTTTGATGCCCATCTCATCCACATTCCAAATATCATTCAATCAAAGCTGTGCTTCTCAGTCACATGTCCAAGCTTCTTGAAGAATCACTCCACATTTGGACGATTGAAGCTTGTGGCCTGAGACAAAGTAGTTGGCAGAGCACTTCTGAGGGACAGATTTGGATGGCGTTTCATAAGGCCTGAAAACCAGTCAGATCTTGCCATGCAATTCTCAACCCATCACTGGGGGTGTTTACAGTTATCGTCCACTGCCAGCTGGTATGCAAACTTCCTGACCTAAAAGCAAGTCAACAGTGAACATGTTATCTCCCATGAATGATGCATGACCACTTGGGGCCATTAGTGATAAACAAGTCACAACAACTGTTGTGGAAAAGCTGTTAATCTGTGGTCTCTATCTCTTCATATTGGGGACAATAACTGTGGAGTGAAATATTTTCTTTCAACATACAAGTGCCCCAGTTTTTATTCAGGTCTATGTCAGCCTTATCTCTCTAGAAGTTAACTCATTGTGTACAGATCAGTTGCTTCCTTCAAATACTCAGTCAAGCATTCCTCCTGTGGCTCACTAAAGACTCTACTACGATATCCTGCATGGGGTTTCTCATTTGAACTCTCTTCTTAGCTTCTCTAAGGCTTTATACAATATCTGTACAATGTGACAGATGGAATGGGCCATGGCGACTGTTCTCACTGATTTACCCTGCTTGACTTCTTTCTCTTTCTCCTTTCTCAAATAATCTCCAGGGACACCCCTGCCTGTCTAATGCTTCCACTGCCTCAGCATGCTGGAAAAAAGGAGAAACAGAGTCATAATAAGGAGATGGTTGTAACATGAACTGCTACAACTATCTCCACCCCAAGATGCCTAGCTAACTGTTTAGCATGTGGGTTTCAAGTTAGCATGAATGAAAAGCATAAAATTAAACCAGAGAAACTGCTATTTTATTTATTTAGTCAAACCATCTGCATCTAAAATACAATAAACACTAGGCAAAACATAATATTGATAAAAAAATTTTTTACTTCCTTACCTGAAAATCATTTTTGGTCATAAAATGCATAATGAAGTCACAGAGACACGGCACTTCTCCGTTGAGCTCAAAAAGGAAATGGAAGCGTACAAAATTGATGACATCACCGCAGCTCTTTTCCGATTGGTCAAACTGACAGGGTTACAACTAACATGGTGTTACAACACTCCCCAGTCTCCTCTAATATTAATGATACTTTTTATGCAATGCTCTCAAAAATAGCGTCACGTCAGCAAGTGTCAACGCATGTCTTAGTTGTGGTTCACTCTCATAGCATTGTTTTCAGCTGTAACAGTCAGCTACAACACTGAAACTACCTGCTGGTGAACATAGTGAAGCATTTAGAAGCTAAGCTGACAGGAAATGGTAGATACCAAAGCCAGAGCTTAAAGAAAGTGAATATAGGACTTACATTCATCATGGTGGTGGCATAGTGGTGCAGTGGTTAGCATTGACGCCTCACACGAAGAATATTTCTGGGTTTGAAACTGCTGGCTGGCCGGAGCCTCTCTGTGTGGGTTTCCTCGCCTCTCTTCCAATGTCCACTGGGATTGGCTCCAGCCTCCCCGCAAACTCCAAAGATGAGCGGTGCAGCTGATGGATGAATGGATGGACATTCGTCAGGTGGACAGACACACGATAACTTCTGGATGTGTAAATAAGTGACTGTTTGCTGACAAGTTCATAATATCAACTTAAAAGGTGATATGTCAATGTTGTGTCCACAACCTGTTTCCACACCTGTCCAGAAAAAATATTTAATGCAGGTTAAATGATCACTGCATGAAAACTAAAGAGGTTCTAATGCAAAAATGCAAACACCAGGATTAGGTGTTTTTGTTTTGTTGTAATTGGTGCAGAATCATGTTCACACTAAATAAAAGTAGTATCATGCTCGTTTTCGAAACAGCTGCTGCTACTGTCATTTTTATGAATCTTCCCTGTGCTACAACATGATATTGAGATTTCCTGCTTGTTAAGATTGACGTTGAACTTTTACCTCCTCCTGCAAAGTTGTGCATCAAACGCTTGTTATGAGAGCTGCTAGGAAACAGAATAAGAGATGATCTTAATGCAGTTATAAAAGAGATTTCTGTGGGCAAGAGGAGAGCAGCGGTGAAGCGGTATACAATAATTGACTGTGGAATACTTAGAAATCTGAACTGTAGTGTCTGTTATGAAAGATGGAGAGTGACGCGAGTGAGATATTTTTCTCTCCGTTTTTGAAAGTGATGCTAAATGACACGGACAAGAAAACATACCTATCTCTTGGCTTTAATTTGCCTTTAGATGTTTTTTTATATACTCCACTTCGTTTCCTCTGTTTAATTTGCATTTACATCAGTTTCATTGAGACAATAGAGTTCATTTCTAGGGAAAAAATTCATATGAGAGCAACAAGGGACCTGACGACCTGAGTGACCTGAAAAAACCTGTTACCCTAAATTTCTTTTCTACTAATGCAATAGCAATTTCACAATCAAATTCCTCTTGGCCAGAGGTAAATAGAATAATGACCGGTCCTGTTCAATGTTCCATATGAACATTTATGAGCCTAGAGAATTCAATTCACCCTGCTTCACTGTTGGACATCTCTTTGAAAATACTTTCTATTTATAGGAGCAGCACTGAACAGAAAAGTTCAACAGTGTTTACTCTCTGTGCACACCCCAGATACATTACCTAAGGATGTAGTATGAATAATAAAATGTACAGTAGAATCAATGCATTTAAATTAGAATAGTTTCTGTGTATCTGGCTGAGTCTGCTCCTGCATTCAATGTGATGTATCTGGTGATTTCTCTTGCACCTTTTGTCCCATCATGTGAAATAGATAAATACACAGAAAAATAGTTAGTGATGGTTTTATTATAGGATTTAACTTAAAAAATTTTAATCTATATTCAAATAGATATTACCTGTTTTATAACCTGTTTACACTGTTTTTATAGTCTCTTATTATGCTTTTTTTATGTATCTTTTATTTATGTTAAGCACATTGAATTACTTCTGTGCATGTAATGTTCTAAACAAATAAATTTGCCTTGACTAAATATTTGGTATCTAAAACATAATTTGCATATTGTTTTGGCAAATGTTTAATTTTAATTAATTATATTGATTCTAATGTCTTTTGTATTTTATGCCTTGTTGGATTACTGTCTGCCATTTTATTTCTTTTACTGTGCGCTGTAAGGTGTCTTCAAATGCCATGAAGGAGCCTATAAATAAAATGTATTACTATGATTATCAAAACAGTGCATATGACATTTATATGACACTGACAAAACATGAAGGTGGCAAATGTTATTCCTCTTTTCAAAATTAACAAGTTGAATCAGGCTAAATAAAGGTGGATCTGTCTTTGTATTTTAATTAAAGTTATTGAAAGGGTTAGCAAATTTATAGGTACATAATTTCACATAATCGTATTCAAGATGAGGTATGCTGTATAAACCTTAAGGATTTTTTTAATCATGTGATTAAGAAATAATGCATGTATTCTTTAAACGATCAAATAAATTGACTTATTCACTCATTAATTCAACAAATGGAATAGTAATAATATTAATGAATGTAGTGATAATTACACTCTTTAACCACACTAGCGATGAACACAAAATAGACTGTCTGAAATATCTCAGCTATTAGATGGATTGCCATACATTTCTGTGCAAATGCTCATGGACCACAAAGAAGCCAGCTGACTTTTCCAGTAGCACCTCCACTGGTCAGTGCTTTGACGTATCCTCTGAAGTATGTCAACATCTGGTAGTTGTACTGGCACCATATGTGGCACGGACATGCGTGGTTTCCGGACAATGAATCCTAATTACTTTAGAAATGGCATGCTAATTTTAGCATTTAGCTCGAAGCACTGCCACACAGAGTTTCTAGCATGGTTGTAGACTCTCATCGTTAAACATATTGTTTAATTATAGAATTCAAAATTATTAAACTAACTTACAAAACTATTTATTACACTTATACCCTAATTAGAAGCTTGTTATCGTTACAAACTTTACATTTTCAAGACAATTTCCCCACACAGTAGTACCCATGAACCTCAAAAATAAGAGGAAAGCTGAAGACAAATGCAGATCCCCTTCCATAAAAGGAGAATCATTGTGCTAACAAAACCACATTAGGTCATCAACTCATCCAAAACCACAAAAAAAGAGAATGGGCAATGTTCCTAAAATAAGAACAAACAAGCCAAATATCGGTTGACAGTGACCTGCCAGCGAGAGTACACTTACCCTACTGTCCTGGGAAAACCGCTGGACAATTTTTAGACAGATTTTAATGTGCAGAGGAAGAATCTGCATAATGGACAATTGTTTTTTGTTTTCTCTTGCTGAAGATACAGCTGACACGCAGAAACTTCCAGTCAAGCTAAAAATACTTAACAAGGCCATTGTAACAAAGGGTTATGTCAGGAAATAAATCATGAAGGAGGAAATAGAAGTAAAACAAGTTACAACAAACAACAATAAATTGCTACATATGGTCTAATAACAACCGTGGCAATTTAAAATATGGTACACTACACTTTATACCAGCAGCAATCTAGCTGATATTTCCCTGGAGTGTTTTGAATTGACTCAATGCCACTGGGCATAAACATTTCTGTTTTTAGACAGCTGAAAGTGAAACTACTGAGCGACATTTAAAGAGACTGAAAAGCTATTTTATGCAGTTGTATACTTTTACCCTGCATATCCTTGAACCTAGCTGTCATCCTCAAGTTAAGCCCTCTGCTAAAAACAACCATTATCCTGTAACTGTAATTCAAGGCTGCATGCCAAGCTGTTCTGGACAATGAGCTTAATGAATTTATTTATAGCCAGTGTGTCTTTCCAAATAAACGCATACGATGGTTAGTTGTGATTTTTTTTTTTTCCTTCTAATGAAGCTGCATTTGCTTTGAGAAAGTCTGCTTTCACAGTCCTCATGTGATCTCCATGAAACTCTTGTTTCTGCAGACCCCAGAGGATTGCAGGAATGCAGATAGATGGTTTGCCTACATGCCTGGTGAATATTTGGTCAGGAGGGTATGTGTGGGTAGGCAGCAAAATGAACTTCTGTCTGCTGTTCAGAGTCAGTTCATCTCCTGTGAGTCATTCAGAAAGTCCATTTAGCAGCTTCTTTGATTACGGTAACTTTTTTTTCTAGACTGTCCTTCTGTGTCACTGTAATAAAGTATGTTTCTGTTTAAGCACAAATAAATAATTGGGGTGAAATATGAGGGGAAATACTTTTAAAACGTGACCAGTTTCAATAACTCTTCGTTCTACCTTTAGAGTTGTACGTGTTTGGTGACTCCCTGCATAGGTTTGTGTTTTGTAAAATAACAAATCACGACCATGGCACAAACCTCATCACATGCCTGCACACTGCACAGCATTGCCTCTTACAATTTTCACCCAGAAATAGAGTAATGTTTGTTTTTCTGCCACTTTTCCTTAAAGAAACTCCCTCAGTTATCAAGCATGAAACTGCCATTTATCCCTTTTTGTGATTAGAATCAAAATTGATTAAAGCGTGCCCTTCAGCCTTGGATGCCACACTTGATGACAGACTCCACTTTTCCACACTTACAGTATCTGACATCATTATCATTTGTTGTGGTAAAAATAATGTAAGCTGGTTCACTCTTGTAGTTAGGACTAATGTCACCTTCTTGTTACTTATTACAGGGTGAATTGTTGGTGAAAACGATTTATTTCACCGACCACTTCCTAAAACTCTGAACATCCTGAACGAATGTGCCCCCTGACCAAAATGCATAGTGAGATGATTCAGTCGGGCATGACACAAAATTCTCATCACTTTCCTCCTCTGGAAATAAGGACGTTGATTTATTATTTACTTGTGATGTTGTTGCTGAAAAACAGCCAAGAGAAGAGGAATCAGTACTATAAGTGATGCTGTGCTTCTTACCTTTAATCATCTATGTAATTAGGGCTGAACAAATAAATCGAACTATTATCAAAACCGCAATATGGCTACGTGTAATGTCCAAATAACAGGAGCTGCCAATTTTTTGATAAAGGTAAAATGTGTCACATCATGCCTTAAATGAAGCATGGCTGTGCTGCAGAGACACCCTGGCCTACAAATCATATTCTCCAGACATAAAGGAACATGCTTGTTTGGTACAGACCCCCAAAAAAAATAACATTCTATTTTTTTATTTTTTTTTTTTTTTTTTTTTTTTTTTTTTTTATGCACGTTACTATAGTTACTTAAGATGTTACAATAAAGATGAAATAAGCTCATGAGATATTTTATATATGTATGCTGTTTGGGTGTGTTACCCTGGTAGCAGTGAGATGATGAAAGGCTGGTTTGAGTTATGAATAAGTTTGAAGTCTCATAGATGCCAAATCACTGCACAGTAGTTTATTACCCCCCTTTTCCATTTCAGAGTAATCCATCATGATTGTATTCTAATTTTGAGAAAGCCACTGATGATTCTGTTTCTACTGATACTTTCCACACACAGGTGGTTTCATTTGTTTAGACTTCCTCTCTAGACTGTACTGGCTGTGAATGGTTGAAAGTTCTCTCTCTGTCCTGTTACTTTTTAACACCTGTTATATTGGGACCTTTATAATTCCTATCATGAACTTAGGTAACCTTATATAATAAGCTTTATTTATCATTGCTCCTTTTGTCTGACACATTTGGCCCAGTGGGCGAGTTATGTAACCCTCCTCCTCCAATCAGTTACCTCTCCACTATTCTAACTTGTGCATATAAAATGCATCCAGTTCTTTCTCATTTGCAGTCAGTGTAAATATCTGTGCTGTTTGATTTTAGTTCATATTTAAACACATCATCAACTTTATAGGTAAATCCAGAAAATCTGCATCAACAAATCTCCAAGTCTGGTTGCATTGAGGTTTTCAGTCCATAGGAGATTTAAATTATGAAAATACTCTGAAGCCCTTTGATATTCTTTTACACTATTTACATTATAACATAATTGACAATGGAGATACATTCAAACCTGCAGTCTTTTAGTACAAACAAAGCCCTCCATGAATAAAAATTATTAATCAGTCACTGGGCATATTCTGACAGGGTCATAAAGTATTTAGATATTATCCTTTTTAATGAATCCAATGCCTTAAAGCTGATATGGGGGGAAAAAAAGAAACATCCGTCACATTTTCTGATAAGGACTGGTCAGACTTGCTGAAGAACTCTTCTGGTGTCAAAGGAGGTATCAACTACACTTATTCTTTTAAAAAATAATGAACCAGTTTCATTGGACTTGTTAAAAATGTTAAAGAGAAAATCTAAAAAGCTGGAGGTTGCAGGAGCAGGGCACCAAGTACATTGCTTGTAGCAGTGTCTAATTATACATATGTTTTCGATTGCAATTCATGATTGTGTCCAGAAGATTAGAGGAACACACTGTCCATACTTAAGCAGTGTATATGTATTAGGTGAGCCATCTCTGCTAAGGTCCTTGGCTCCCTGTGGTTCCAGTATATTTTCTATTGTTGGTATCAGCTAATCACCTAATCATAAAAAGAATTTTCACAGCAGACATTTTGACTGGCATAGAGAGAAAAGCGCAGATCTTACTGTTAACATTAAAATTAATAATAGCTCTGTTCTATTCAAGTATCCCCGTAAGCCATGACAGTGTGACAGTGAGGCAGTGTGCACAATATCAAGACCCTGACACTGAAGCAGTTAAATTTAATTTTGTCACCATTATATCTCTTTAAACCAGTGATATTCCTATTGTGACATGTCAAAATGTCTGCTACGAAAAATCCATCATACCTGCACACAACTTCATCCCGAGCAGAGGCCTAATTAACCAGAAAAACTGAAAACACTTGTGTCGGCGTGTAGGGAATTTAAACAAATGTCATGTGTTCGTAACAACCTGTATCTTAAATTAGTTTTATTGTTTGCTGGTGCACCTCAGTGGCTTTATTCAGCAAAATAAAGTGGACAGAATAAAGCTAATAACATGGAGTTTCACAGCCTTGAAAAACAAGGAATAACTGAAATGACACTGGTTATTTGAGTTAGCAAGGCAACCTACATGACTACCTGAGTTCAAAGCAGTTGTGTCTGTCCACTTTAAGACAGGTGTCTTTTCCAAGATCAATTCCACAGCGCTTTGTGGATTAACACAGAGAGGTATTCATGATTCATTCATATTCTGCCAACTTTCTTTTACTCTGACTTCCCATTGAATTGGCTGTAAGTGAACTTAAGCCCTAAAAGATTTTGCCTCCGTTTAATGAACTGGATTTAAAGATCCCATACTGTAGAGGCTCAGAGCCTCGTCTCTTCTGATTGGCTCACTGACCTGTTGTTACTAGAGCTCCAGAGAGAAGCCTGAGAGAGGAGATGTAAAACTATAATGAGATGAGGACCTTTAACAAAGATATGCAGGAAAAAAATACTGCTTGGTCATTGGCTTTTTTGTAATTTTACGATTTCTGTCTGATTGATTGTGTCATAATTTTAGTAAATACTTGGAAAGGGTTTTCTTTCTCAACACAAACTTTCTGACTCACACCGAACCCTCGCACTTTTAACACATTTCACTCGGAGATGAAAAGAATGCTAAAAAAACAAAACATATCACACAGCACTATATCACAAATTGGGAAGCACTACCTCTTCACTTTCTCTGTTGGATTGATCCTCTAATTAATTATACCTCCTTAGTTCTTTTTTGTGACTAAAATCGTTCTACTTCTGCCCATTTAGATCTACCAGGTGCTGTGCCTTAGACCTGCAAACGCTGCTGCACGTCAGTGGCGGCTGATAGAGGTCGATAAGAGTCCTAAATTGCTCAATTCCTATATAAAGAGGGGCCTTTCTTTTCCCATGTGAGAGTTTTAGTGAGGCGGTGGGTATTTCACTTCATAATTGAGTCACTAATCTGCAAGACGTGATGCCTGACCAGGTCTCTTAAGAAAATCAATCTCCTCAGGTTTATGCATGAATTGAGTGAGCTTAATCATATTTTATTCTGTTCTCCCACCACTGGCACTCAAACACACACACACTCCTCATAGAAAATAGAAGATGGCTGTCGACTTTTTTAAAGTAATTTTTGCACCCATACTAAAGGTGCATCATTTGAACAATGTCAAACAGCACTAATATTCATTAATATAAACTAATTTCGAATGAAGCAATGTTAATTGAACTTAAGAAGTTGTTGCGGTGAACGAAACAAACAGTTGCCAATGTACAGTGCATGGCATCCAATAAACACGGAGCAACATTATTTGGAGTCATATTTGTGGCTACCTTTTGGTCTCCACCAATTCCTGGGAAAAAATCTGAAAATCTGTCTTTTTAGCTCCTAAATGCTCCAATTTGTTCACCAGCTTTGTCTGCCTGCCGTACAGTGGATTTATCAAAGAATTGTTTTTTACTTCCTGTTTCTGCTGGAAACAAGTTGATGAGAGCAGTGAGTGTGAACCAGAGCAGTACAGTTGCAGGCCATGGTGCCAAAACAATGAGCTGAAAGATGCTGAATGCTCCATTGAGTAGAGGGGAACTGCAGAATTTGGTGATATGCTCTTCTATGAATGATCCATTTAATTTAATTTTTATTTTATTTGAAAGGGACCCTGCTTATTAATTAACAGAAAAAGAATATAACGGAGCCAGCATCTGTTGTTTTTGTACCTCCAGACAGAACTGAACACAGTCTGAGGAAAGTCATTTGAGCCAGTATCAGTTGGGGGTGAAAACTACAAGTTTGGAAATGAAAAAAATCTGGTGGTGTGCAGTTAGAAAGAAGTCTCTGCTTGAGGCTAGTGGCTAGAGGCTACATTTGGCACTACTAGCACACCCACATCTTCGATCAAACCGTCTCCTGAAATATTACATTTTGGAAGATGTAGGTGCCAGATTTTTACAAGGTAGAAGTAAATAAAATAAAAAAGAAGATATCCCTGGTTCTGCTACATCGATTTTGTCCGTTGTGAGTTTGACAATGTTATAGGAGTGCAAGTATTACTTATATAGCATGCAGTTGTTTTGTCTTTGCTGTCTGAAATTTGTTTGAACTTGCACATACTATTGGAATATTTGTGGCAGCTCTGTTAATGAACTGAAATAAAAGAAAACACCTTCATTACATCAAAGCCCAGATGGTGCAGCTGCAGAGAAAATGTTATCAGAAGGTTGAACCGCTGAGCCAACAGGCTGCGATCGTCTCTACTTACAATCCAGCCACCTGCTTTGGCGGCCTTTTCTAATCCCGCTTTTCTTTCAGACGTTGAATTCCTCCTGAGCACATCAGGGTCAAATGATGGAATGAAGAGATGACTTGAACACTGTCCACACGCCACAATTTCTCCTCATCTTGTCTCCTGCAAACTTTCCTACCAGTTCTCTCTTTGAACCCACTGCTCTCTGGAAGGTGAGTCCTCAGCAACCAAACACACCACATCCAGAGTGATTCTCACCAGTGTTACTGCTATCGCAAAGATATCGATAAATAAAGTAGAGCATGGCTTGCATTGTAAACTATTCTTTTCAATGAAGAGGAGGAATGATATTCCAGCTCTTAAAAAGTTATTCATCACAAAAGGGTAGAAATGCTTCCGATCACAGGCTTTTCTTACTGTCTGGAACCAGAAAAAAGTTTCTTTGAGACAGTCACCTTCACTTGGAAATGTTTAGATAAACTCAGTGAGATGTGGATACATTTGTGATACCTTTGAATACCATATTTTACTTTCAGAAACCTCAGATTGAGAGTACAAAACACAAGGTCCACTCAGGAGCTGCCTGTTCTTCAGCTTTTGATCATTTCAAAATCAGCAGCTGAAGTTTGCCCATCGGTTAGGTGAAGTTTCATCATTGACAAGAAGTCCTTAAAGCAGAGACATTTTGGAAAAGGTCAGTCACTGTGATGAACCTACAGAAAAATCATCACGTGAATCTGCAGCTCCCCTCGGCTTGAAAGAGCTCTACTCTGAGTTTCAGCTCATTTTTAAAAACCTTTTTTATTTTTTCTCTTTTTTTTTTTTCTAGTTCACTCTCACCGCTCTCATAGCATCATTTTTGGCCGCAGCAGCTGTTTTCAGAGAAAAAGCTGTAAAAATCCACTGTACACTTCCTGTTCAGCAGCAAACAGCAGACAGACGGTTAGAGACCAGCTGGTGAACATAGTGAAACATTTAGCTGCTAAAGAGCCAGATATTTCCTTCAGGAGTTGAGAGAATGTTGGAATTAGAGCCATCAGGAGGATGTAAACATAGTGTTTGTGCAGCCATGATATTTGGTGCAGACATTTGTGATCTCGAGAGAAAAAAATCCCAATACCTCTGGTGATCCGTGTTAAAAATGTTTATCTCCATTTTAGCTTTCAGCTTAATGCTAGTCCGTTAACATGACCTTACCCTGTTAACAATAGGTTTAATTCAATTTAGCTGAGGCTGATTACAGCCGCAAGTGACTAAAAAAGTCAAACTGAGCCCATGTTTGACTGACATTAGCACCACATCAAGAGACACAGACCCCTCAATCATTTCAAT
The DNA here is from genome assembly GCF_002260705.1 of Seriola dumerili. NCBI lineage: Eukaryota > Metazoa > Chordata > Actinopteri > Carangiformes > Carangidae > Seriola > Seriola dumerili. The sequence continues at coordinate 172,973 of NW_019174988.1, read as the reverse complement.
AAGACCACTGCCTGGACACAGCAGGGCTCCCAACACGTAGGGCTCTGGGGAAGAAACTACAACTGAATGGAAATCATCACAATATTAATTTTCTAACCTGATATCTCCATCCTCTGAGTTTTATTTCTGCCATGATATAGATTTTTTATTCAAGTCCCAGTAGAGAGTAGTTAAATAACTATTACTGAACTGTCACCACTACAACTTCTGACAGCTATCAATGGCAGACTCCCAGTGGATGCACAATCAGCATATTTGAGGTCATAGTTCAATTCATATAATATGCAATATTCATATAATTATGAATAAATCCTTTGTGGTTTTCATATCTGGTGTCATCTTCCTTGTGTTGTCAGGTACGTTTTGCATGCTGCCTACCTGCTTGATTGAGGAAAAGGTCTCTCATCTGGATGTAGGACTCTGGATCTTCTGCCGCCATCGTTAGAGTTGGGACGCAGACTTGTAAATTTCAGCTTGAATGTCACCGATGTCAATCACAGAGACAAATGCCTGTAAAAAGAAATTCAAATATTGGTGTGGAACCACAACAGAGACCTTCCCAGTAATTTCACATTTCATATACTGATATTAAAGACTTTGGAATTCACACAAACACATTCCAGAACAACGGCACTGATTTCCCTTGCTGCAGGCTTATTACGTTGCTCTTTTTCCATGGCCAAATGTCATATCCTTCAAACATAATTATCTAACCAACTCCCACACATGGTGGCCTCATGCCATCATGTTGATGGAATGGATGTGGGCAGCTTTCACACTCTCAGACCCCTGCTGAACGTTGACACATGTCTCCATGTGAAGCCTCATGTACATTACTGCTCCAGTGGCTTGTCAAAAAGAAGAAAGGGGGAGGCATAGGAGTCCTTTCTGGTGGTCATGTTAAATATCAGATTTCTCTGCCTGTCAATTGCAGCACCAGAGAGACACACAGGTCAGCAGAGGACTGCTTCTCTGTATCACTCCTGCAGCCGAGACCTCTCACGTTTTAGTTTGGGTGTCATTAAACTTCACTTGACCACAGAGTCTGTAGCTTTTCCCAGCAGTTGGGCACCAACAAGTCTCTCATCCACTTCACCTTTACAAAGAAATATAATGACACGATTCTCTAAAAGTCTTTCATCCTCCCCTGTCTTTTTTCTGTCAGTCCCACTCAACACAACATCTGACCCTCAGTGAGTTTCTCTTTTATTTTGGAAATACATCCTCCACAAGGGATGCCCTGAAAGTGTTGAGGAGAGTTCATACAAAACTGTGCCAGAAAAACTGACTTTTTCACATGTTACAGCTGAGGGCATTTTCACTCTGAGACTGATTAGCAATGTTTTCCAGATCCAACTTGTTTTCCCAGAGATTTCAGGTAATTTTGTGAAATGCAAAAGGTACAGAGTTGCACAGAGAGCTAATTTGGACACCTCTGGTCCAATTCATTTTTCCCATAAACAATGTTACACAGTTGTAGCACATCTACACTTGGATTAACAACTGCATTAGAAAATATCTTGTTCTTTGATAAAAAAAATTTAAAATTCACCAAACAGGTACTGTGTACAACTTCTGGGGGGGAAATTAACTACAGCTCCCAAGGTGCATTTTGGCAAACATCCACTGTGTTTTTATTTCTGTAACGATAATTCCAAAACCAAGACAGAAACCGCAATACAGGACAGACAGGTGTACTGAAACATGCTAATGTGCATATCTAGAGCAGAAGAATGTCATATTTGTGAAACATCACACACAAAACTTATCACAGTGTGATTAAAAGTACTGATAATTCAATTAAAGTATAATGCGTTCAATTTAGGCATCATGTTTGCTGTTCCAAGTTTTGTTTAGTTAAGAGCAAGACCACCAAATTCAACGTTTTTAACCTTATTGCCCAAAAGTTTCCTTAAGTTCCCAGATACACCAAATATAACTGTCTGTCAAAATGCCTTAAGGAAAAGCTGTAAAAACTATAAAAGGGTTTGATTATTAGTGTGACTCCACACAAAAGCCAAGGAATCCATTCAGTAGAAGTTGAACAAAGTAATTAGTCTACACACAGTAACATCATCCATCATAACAAACAGGACAAATAAAGGTAGCTGGGAAGTCGTGGTCAGCAGAGAAACTGACAGTTTACTTGAAATATGGCATTAAAAAATCAAAACAAATGGTTGAAACTCAAATAGACAGTGTGGCATAAGATTATTTTTTCCAAACATAAATCTACTTAAGGGGACCCAAAAGGAGTGACATGGATGTTAAGGGGTTTACAACAGTAGCTTCCTGTTCTCTTTACCTGCTACCTTTTTTCTGAACCTCAGTGCTATGCACTTAAGAGTGAAAAAACAACTCGGCCTGTCCATTGCTGTTTACATCAAACCATGAAATTAGATATGTCAGAAGAGCAGCTCTGCCTCTAAAAAATATTTGTGAAAATAAAACTCTGACACTGATGGGGATCCAGAGCCCACAGGAGTGTTTCTGCAGGTTTGATGGACAACTGGATAGTTTGGCTTAACTTTGGCACATCTGCTCTACATCACAGGTGTGTGTGTGTGTGTGTGTGTGTGTGTGTGTGTGTGTGTGTGTGATGTTCTTAAGAGTTCTTTAGTATCATTAAATGCCTCAATCAAATGGCCAATAAAAATAAACTTGGGCCAACTGACTGATTTAATTATGGAAAAACAGAATAACTCACATCTGTGACTAATGCACAAGTTCAGACAACATGACAGATCAATTCATTAACAATAATTAGTGATAATAGGAAACTAATTCAACACTGCAGCAAGCAGCTTATCTGCTTTTGACACAATAGGAATGTGAGTCAGTGCAATTGTAAGTTGGACCAGCTGGGGAGAACCAAAATAGGCTACTTATCTTTGTCTGCTTCCTCGGCTGATTCCTCAGACTGTATGTTTAACTGGAATGCTTACATTTTAATTTAATGCTTTACATTTTGTTCTAAACAAACAAATTTAACCAGTTAATAACACTTAACTTTCAGAGTTATGTAAATTATTCCACTGAAAAGTTTCTATTTTGGAAAAATATCTCACAGCTGTGAGTCGACGGATTTTGTTCCGCAGACCTTAGTGAACCAGCATAGCACCTGCCGGCTTCACCTTTGGTGTTCATCGATTCTGAGACACACAAGCGCTGTCAGATGAATTTATCACTACCCACACACAGTCCATTTTATTAGAAGGTTATCTAAGTTCAAAACATAGAAAAGGATTTGCAGTCGGGGTCAAACAATCAGATGGAGTTGGTTTAAACTTTCCACCTAATGAAAGGAAAGTGAAAAATAGGGTACTTGTTCTGGAGGCTGTCAAGTATTAAATAATGGTGGTGTAGACAAGTGTGGAGGATTTGTACTGAAAATAAAAAGCTTCTTTTAAAAGGACACAAGTTGCTATTGTTCCAAGATATATTAACATTAACTACATAATATACAATCTATAATAACAGGTAATGTTTGGCCCAGCTGATGCAAACATTTTTGGCATTGTTCAGAGAGTATAGCCTAACTGGAAAATCACTGGAATATCTTGGAGAAAAATAACTGAATTGATATTGTTCACATTCACTTTAGAGCAATTAGCAATTTAGAGACCCTATTTAACCTTACTTGCATGTCTTTGGGAGGAAGCCAGGGTACCTGGAGAAAACCCATGCAGGGACAAGGAGCACATGCAAACTCCACACAGAAAGGCCCCAGCCAGCCGGCAGGTTCAGGTCCAACCTTCTTGCTGTGGAGCAACAGTAGTAACCGCTGCATCACCGTTCATCCGACCTGCTGTTATTCAAGGATAGGAGCACGAACAAGAAAATAATTAATTATAATACAATGCTTCTGACTCATTTCAGAGCAGTAGTGTATATTATAGCCAAAGGGAAACTCGTTGTCTGTTATTATTTCCTACAATCAGCAACAGCTGTACCATACTGTATACCAGCTTAAAAACCAACTATGCTAGCTCTAGTTTGTGTAAATATATGAAACAAGGAGCACATTAAGGAAAACCATCATCCAAAGTCTCAAAATTGCCACCACGTCATAAGCTAGCTACAGGAACACAAAGTATTTTTTGGGATTTGTAATAAATAAAATATGCCACTGCCAATGGCCACTAAGTCTGACATACTCAATGTCGTCAAAGACTTTTAAAATGTCTCCGAAAATGTAACAATATCACGGTTAAAACCCATTAAATATGGAATAAATTTATAATCATACCTTCGTTTGTAACGTCTGTCGTGCAAAATTCCGTTCCGGTCTTTTTGACCGTTTAATTTTCAAATTAAAGTGGCCAATCAGAACGCACAAAGCCGTTGGCGCTTGACTGACAATATTTTCAACCAATAGAATAAGTCTTAGCTAAGACCAGGGGCTGACTGGTGAAGGGGCGGGTCTTAAGAATGTCAATGACAAATCTGATTGGACGACCATTATGCTAATTTTTTGAGGTGCGTATTTAATGATGCTTCGCTTATCAACGTTGCTTACGTAGACGAGTTTATTCATCGTGGTGGTGACGGTTTAAAGCGATTATGAGTTCATTTTAAATCATTTCACGACTTTTATTCAATCGAAAACAACTCAAACAAAAGATCCATCTTCTAAAATGTTTTGGAGGATTTTTTTATTGGAGGGAGAGGCCACTAAATAACTCCATTCATAAAGAGCAATGACCCATCCTTATTAGGTAAGTATGTTTCGAATACATTTTTACTCCTACAACCTTTTTCGTATTATATTTTGCAAGGAAATACAAACTGTTGGCTTGGGTACCAATGTTTAAGCTGTGTTGTAAACTGCACCCCAAAAAAAAAAAAACATTGACAAACGTGAATGTGGGCAATTTATCTTGTTTTCATAAATGCATTATTCAGTTCACAAAGAAACACATACTAAATCATTTGAACAAATTTACAAACAATTTTACAAATAAATACATGACAACTTGAATACATGATATTAAGCCAAACATATATATCATTTTTTTAATATGTAATTTTCAGAGCAGCGTGAAAATCACTATTTTCTTATTATCTGTTTTCTGTTTTTTACCTTATTTCAGGAAAGATGATTCTTCCAGTTCAGAGCAATCTAAATCTTTACAACTTTTCCTCTACCTGTAACTGCTGACCACTCATCATGTAAAACAGGGGGAGTGAATCATACTGGAGGACTGGATTTTAGCCATTGAAGGCCACTGCGGTAACTCATTGTAAAATCATGGCAAGTGTGTTGATAAAGGGAAAAAGCAATTTTCTTTTCTTGCTTACAATATAAATTCATGTTCAAGTTCAGGTTTTGATACATATTGATATATTTTCACTTAAGTGAAACAGTGGCATTATCAGGTTAAAATTTGAATTTGTCAAATACTAATACAAATGATAGCATGCTAACATGCTAAACTAAGAAGAACACAGTAGAGATGACCTAAAGATCTGTATCATGGCCAAACTGAATGTTTCTTTTGTTACAGCAAATCCAATAAAGTGAGACATCTCCTTTCTAGCTTATCATTTCAAGTCACTGTCAGGGGTTGGCATCGTCCAATAATTTGGATCAAGAAGCTATTGAAAAGAAGGTGTGTGATATTCGATATCTAGCAATACTGAATTTCAAAGGACCTGGATTAAGGTCAAAAGAATTTGATTGTTAAACATCAGACAGATAATTACTTTCAGTGGTTGTTACATTTACCAGCCGCGTCAGTGTGACAGGTTACAGGTATTATTTTCACCTTGTGAGTCTGTATGAGAGCGTGAGTCATCATGAAAAGGTGTGAAATATGTCTGGACAGATATCACCACAATAGCATCACAACAGATACAGTCCTGAAACTTTATTACATGAACATGTTGATGGTCTCTTCGTCTTCCATGTAAGCCATTAACCATGGGGCTGTGATTTGTATTTTTGTCATACAGCAGGGGACTCTACTTAAGGGTAGAGCAACAGAGGATGCATGTCTCTTCATTTTGCACCAAAACCTGTAAGAGAAACTGCTAAAAAATAAAAACTGATCTGTCAAGAGCTGAAATGTTTAGTCAATTAATTAATGAGTTAATCATTTGAAAATGAATAGCCATTTATTTTGATAATCAATTAATCGTCATTTATCAAACAAAAATGCCAAATATTTTCCAGCTTCTAAAATGTGAGTGTTTTCTGCTCTTTGTTTGTGTTGTGTTGTAAACTGTCGCTCTTTTAAGCAATTTAATAGGAACAACAAACAGTTTAATTGATAATGAAAATAATTGTTAGTGTGCATCCTAATGATATGAAAGATATTTGTGTATTAAACCCTGTTGATCTGCCTTCAGTAGAAAGAAAATTTGATCTTGATATCATTATTCATCAATAATTTAGACTATCGATTATGTTATTTATCGAGGAAACATTTGGTGTTTCCAGCTTGTGAAATGGGAGATTTAATAATTTGACATTTGGACTGTTGTGTTGACATAACAAGCAATTTGAAGATGTCACCTAGGGCTTTGGAAACTTGTGACGGAAAGTTTTTTTTATCATTTTGTGACATTTTAATGACAAGAAATAATCAACAGCTCAACCAAAGACGAGTGTAATTGTTTTTGCAGCCCTTATGTAATCTTTGATAAACCAGGTACACATGACATTGGCCTGTATGTACTGTTTGCACCTGAAACCCTCATTGTCTTCATGTCTATGAGCTTACACGGACTCAAAACCTTACCAGGCTGCAAAGAAAAATGAGCCTTTTCCTCGATCATGCGTTAAACTGATAGTGAACCCCGGAATCCAAAGGGAGACAAAGCATTTTCCCGCTCTTCCTTTTAAGTTGTGCAAGAGTTAGCATCGATAGGGCCCATTTCCCGCCTTTTGAATGCGGTCGGGTTACAACACCAGACAAACTGGGCTCTCTAATAATAGAGAGCACCTGGCCCTTTCAGATCACCATTCATGAGTCATTAGGAAGGAAAATTCCCTGAATCAGTTTGGGGTTGGAAGGACCTGCATCTGCTGCTTGGAGAATGTGATGATGGTGTGAGCCCCGGACAAAAGCTACAGAGGAATAGCAGAAATCACACTGGCACCTGACTTTTTCCAGCTGACATCTCTGGCACTCAGACAAGGATTAACATCCAATTTGCCCCTCTCTTCCTGGGCTCAAGTCTATCCCAACAGCTCGGCACTTCAAAGAGGCAGATAAAAAGGGGGCGATGTATGGTCATTCTTCAGGGGGAATTGGCTTAGTGAAGCTCTGTTTAAAATGGCAGGAATACAAAAAGGAAAGCTGTTTTGATGTGCTGCGGAGTGTGAGGGTCCAGACAGCTGTACAGTATGACGGTCCTTCCTCTGTCCTTGTGTGACTGAGTTGCACAATGCAGCCATGATGCCATTAACAGACAGTATGAACCCGTCAGCAGAGCAGACACACCACAGCAGTGGTTTAGACAGGTGTGTAGACGCCTGAAACTCCTGAAAAGTAAGTAAGAATAAATGAGATTGAAATGAAATTTTAAATTCATTTCTGAGATATCAATCTCCGTGGTGTTTGCTTCGACTTTGGTAAATGACCACTGGTTAAAATTGTAATTACCGTAAAGGAGAAATTAAAATTTTAATTACTTGTTTCCCACCCTTGTGTTCTTTGAATGAATTTATGAAACACCGGCATACTGGCACCACCTATAGGCCGCTTGATGGAAATACATTGACTCCTGAGACTAACCCCTGATGACACAGGTTACTTCACCAGTGGAGTTGGTCTGCAAAGATAGGGAGTGATTTTTTAGTAGGTAGGAGCATGAAATCCCAAGATGCTGACACTTAAAAAGCCAAAGGCAGGAAATATGATGAGAAGTACCTGGAGCATGCTTCAGACCTTGGGTGGCTGGAATCCATGCATGTGATTTGTGATGATGTGTTGGCGATGGAGAATCTTAAACCCTCCAAGAGGCTGTGGCAGTTACAGACTTGACATGAAATGCTGCATACAAATCCACTTGTGTTTTTGGATCTAAACTACAGGAGTAAAATATTTTCATCTCCAAAACAGGGTCTTGCTTTGCCAAGAAATATGATCCTGTCGAACCTGATTCATGTTAAATATAGTCAGTGAAATAAGTGATGGCTGTAAGTAATTTAGTAGATTTAATAGGATGCATTTCGAGTCCTCAATAGAAGTTCAGAGTGGGTCTCAAGGCAACACCAGCTTTCACAAGAAAAACTCCTCGACACTGTGTCTACAGAAATGTTCAAAAACGCTCTCCTCAGGTCAGGAGAAAAAAGAAACGAGTCAAAACAAATTAAAATGTATCTGTGCTCATTACACACCAGACTGTAAAACTGGGCAAATGAATAAAGAGGAGACACGTTTGCTGTTCTTTCATCCTCAAGAGATTTACCAAAAATGTCAGATTTGACCTCACTGCGACGCCACGTTGTTGCTTGTTTACGAAAATGTGGGTGTCTGGTACAAAAGTCATCAGTTTTCTCTTTGCTGCTTCTCTGTCAGGAGACATTTTACACCTGTGAACTAAAAGACAGATTGAGGTGACACTGGATTGTTCTGCTGGAGGCTGGTCAATCTTTTCTTGTGTAGTTTCCCTCGGCACCATCAGACCTGCAGCAAACACAATTACACAGTTATTGCTGCGACAGTCGGATGGAGGCTCATAATGTAGATGGGGATAAATGAATAAATACATATTTAATCGTGACTGACTGTCCATCATACTAACATAGTTTGAACAGCATGGTTGGTGTTGGTAACAGGTCTTAAATTGTATTCCGTGCAGTATTAAATTTAATTGGTGAACGCTGCAGAAACCCTGGAGTAGAGTGACCTGAGAGAGGAAGTCTGTAAGTTTTATCAGTTTAGATGTGAGACTTTTAAGACTTTTAAATGGCAGTTAGCAGGTACAATAACACAAACAGCATCCCTGGAGAAAAGTTACAGAAAACGAGAGCAACCATTGTTGCATCAAGACCAGCAACTTGAAACGTTACATGTTATATTTAAGTGTATTTAAGACCATTAATGAATTTAATTCATATATTTTTTGATCTATTTAACTCTATTAAAAGGCAGCAGCAGTAGCACAGTGTTCAGATCCTTTACTAACGATGTAAAAACTCTCCACTTTAAGGAAATGTTCTGCATTAAAAATAGCAAGTTTTATTATAATCTCGAATGTATACAAAAGTATAAAAAGTGAAATTACTCATTATGCAGAAATTGTTAAGTGAGTGTTAAACTATAATACATCATTGGATTATTACCCACGTTACTTATTGCAATCATTTCTAAGCAGTATTTTATTTCTATAGTTGAGGTTTAACTATGCACAGGAGACGCAGTCTGCTGATAACTTTCTCAACTACTTGATTGTTTGGTTTGAAAAATTCTAAAAAGTTTCCTCATAATTACCCAGCGTCATCTTGGCTGATCACAAGTGGACAGCTTTGAGTACAGGTGTGAACGCATTGAGGAAGCGTTTGAAAACGAGTCACTCTAACCACTGGACCACGTGGCCACATTCTTTTAGCAGTGTGGACGTGAAGACAATGTTGTGAAAACAATGTATTGGGTATTTGCAAACAGAAATTTGGGAATTCGTATGTATAGAGCAAGGATGTGAGATCAAATCACAATATCTGGAGACGCATCTTAGTAAATTGATTATAAATATTAATATTAAAGTATATATATCTAATCATACATAGAGCTGTCCACTTGGATCACCTGAGACGCATGTTGATGCCAGGTGTAGTTTAATCAATAACAAATCATCATATTTTAACTCTTTATATGTAGGGGAAAAAAATGTATTAACTAAATTTGTCCAAAATTACTGTAGTGGGGCAAAAAGTTCAATATTTTCCTCTGAAATGTTGTGAAGTGGCATTAAAAAAAACCTAAAGGAAAGCACAAGTGGTTCAAATTCTTACGTAAGAACTGAATTTCTGTATATGTACTTATGTGTACATTCCATTTTAAATGAACAGTAAGTGTGCATCACAAATCCTGTTACATATTCACAAACTTCAATATTGTAAAAATGGTTTCCAGCAAAAATAGATCAATAAATAAATTAGACATTCTTTTTGTGCTGAAAATCTGTGAGATTTTATTTGCCCTGGGCTATGAGATACAACCACAAAGACACTGTGCAAAGAAAGCAAAGAGTAAGTCACACTTATGGAGAGTTGGCAAGCACATAAAATGATGTATCTGCATGTACACAGTATATTGCCAAAAGAGTTCATGCTACAAACAACATATAAACCAATAAAATGACAAGCAACACAAACACGTCAATCCAAATGTATAAATCAAGACATCGTTTAAAATATACTGTTATATTCAATGTCATTCAAACAAGAGTTTTAAACCCATAATACTGTTTTCTTTGAAATATTTGTCAACCATTTTTATAAACTGCAAAAAATCCAGCTGAGACTTGGTTCTTTACAATCTGTTTGCTGCAACGGACCGCATTGTGTAACGTTTTCAGACGCTTTAAAGAGCTACAGTTACTGCTACAATAAGATGCTGGTTTTATTCAACAAAACAAGGTGTTTCCCTGTGAATCTGCTGCCCACCATGAGATGTTGCTCTGAAGGCCTCTTTCTCAAAAAAAACCCCAATACCTGAACGCACCTTCCTGCGCGAGAAAATTATTGAGTTCAAAGCTTCTGCTGAGTCACAACAGCTTGGAAGAATTAGAAGCAGATACATGAAACACGTGGACCTATCTACATGATGCGCCACTTACATAATATAAGGTTACAGTTTTCTTAATAAAAGCAATTTAAAAAGCATTAAGCATTCATGGCCACCTCAAATTAATCTAAAAACCATCGGGCAACAACTGACATCTTGTCATAAAGGCTCTAAGATGCATAAATGTTCGATATAATTGTCTCAACTCTCACAATCCTGTTGTCTTTGTCATGGACCGTTTGCTGAGCCCGTAGTTAGTTGATGCTACGTCTGACAAGCTTTTGAATTTCAGAGCAATTGAAACAGGTGTAGAGCTGAAACAATTAGTTGATCAACAGAAAAAACTGATTAATCATTTCACTTGTTTATCAAACAAATGTAGTGAAAAAATTCTGCAATGACAAACTGAACCGATCGTTGGGTTTTCGACTGTTGGTCGGACGAAACACTTGACGCGACATTTGAAGACGTCACCTTGGACAGTGATTGTCATTTTTTTTCACTTTAATTGACGATTCATTGATTAATCCAAGAAATAAACTGCAGATTAATTGGTAATGAAAGTAACTGCCTCCTAAGTTTTCTACTGAAACTAGGCAAGAAATCGCTGCATCATGATATCGCTCTAAAAGACAAAAGTCAGCATCCAGACTGTTTATGTGTTGTAACGTAACCCGTTTGGTTCTTAGCTTACACTCTTACATGTATTTTACAGTATGTTTTCACCTCTAAAATTACTACAGTAAAAGCACTAACCGGTGTGTTTGGCAAACATAACTCCTGAGTAACACTGGCTGGTGAGTAAGCTTCCCCAAATCCACTGAAGAGCAGGACAGAGCTGCTAACAGTAGCAAGAGAAGACACCATTAGCTTCACAGTAGATTCACAGTAGATGTACTTGTCGTGATTGGAGCTTTTTAAAGGTAAGCAATCACCCCTCAAACTAATGTAGGTGGTCAACGATGAACTCAATGACTGGAAGGAACACTTACACACTAATGTTGATTTTCTTAACGATTAATCTGCCGGTTATTTTTGAATTAATTGTTTAGTCCTACTACACTGAAGCTTAAGTGTTTGTTCACTTTTAAGTCACTTTTGATAAAAGCGTCTGTCAAGTGAGTAAATGTAATGTAATGTCAAAAACTCTCAAAAATGCCCATCAATACTTCACAGAACTAAACACGATGTCTTAAAGTCCAAACACCCAGAAACAGTGAAATCATCTAGTTCCTAGAATCGTCTCGAATATTTGAATATTAATAATAACAGTTGCCGACTATTTTTCTGTCAATCGAATAATCGTCTCAGCTCTAGTTACCACTGTGGAAGTGAGCTAAAAAAACGGACCTGCTAACCTTTGCAGCTTACTGTACGTAACAGCAGATAAACACGGTGTAATCTATTCCTTATACCTTTTGCTCTATGGTTTTTGGTTTTGGAAAGGCAAATATATATATATCACCCTCCACATTGTCTTAAATGCTGTTTATCTAAAGTTTGACAGGCCTGCCATACCTAACTACCGTTGCTGAGCTATGATTAGACGATCTTTTATCGGGGGCGGGGTTTGGCGAACGATCAGTTTCTCTACGCCTCAATATTTGGCACTGCAATAAACAATAAATCAAAAAGTTAAAAACTTGATTGCCATTTTCTTTTTAATCACCAGTGGCTCCCAAAATTCACTTGGATGTCCTTGGCTAAATATACTGTATATATATATTTGTTTTCATTACACATTTTTAAAATTTGGATATTAAGATTTCATTTTCTAAAAGTGCAAGCAAGCAAGTACAAATAAAGCAAAAGCGCTTGTGGCATGACCAAATCTTTTTTTTTTTTTTTGTTTTCCTTTTTTCATACAGAATTTAAATCTTAGTTAAAGCACAGAGTTAAAAAATATATACTAAAAAATTGTTTTAAAAACAGGAATATAAGCAGATTGGTATTGCTGTAGCTTATTGATTATTAGTAATACATTTCCAAGCCGGGGGAGAAGGGACGACAGTACAAACACTACAGACAGACAAAGAGGACAAATGATGCAAAATTTAAAAAAAACTGAATTTGCACATGAACGACAGTAATGGAAGATATTGTCCTTTTGTTTATAAGTGCTATAAACTATATCCTCACGTCCTGGCATCCACTTCTCACTCATCATCGCTCTTGCTCTTGTCTGACTGATCCTGCAGAAAGAGAGAGATTAAGAGCATTAACAGTGAGGGAGATTTAAAGGCAGAGGGGAGAAGGATAACGCTGTGTGATGAAGGTTTATTGTCTGTAGAGAGCGTCAACAAGAGGCAGCGTAGGTCATCTCGAGGTGAATATATCACTGATATATAAGCTCTCTGGAGGAAAGAGGGTTTGAAGGTGAAGCCGGTGCCCGACTCCTTACATCCTCCTGTTGAGATTTTGTTTCTGGGCAGAAGCTGACGAGCAGAGCAGAGAAGACGGACGAGGACTTTAAAATGACCTCTGAGAAATTCAGGAGGGAAAGTTCAGTTCGAAATCGACAGTGAGGAGAAAGAGATAAACAGAAAGAGACAAGAGTTTCCTTTGAAAACGCTGCACAGAGGCAGATTATGTTACCACCAGGACTGATGGACGGCTGAAGAAATCACTCACTGCATTTATATTCACAGAGTAAAGTGGCTATGGGCCAGGCTTTGGTGAAGGTCTTATTTTGGCTGAGCTGTTTACATTAACCCCAAACACCCGGCAGTTCAGTATCACTCTAGGCATGAATAAAAACACTCGTGCACCACACAACTGAGAATAGATCACTAGATCTAATGAAGGGGAAACTGTTTGTGATCCCTGTAATATGAAGGTAGAGCTCAGTGCTGCTCTTAATGACATTAAAACGTATTTTTCTTGCTTTATGATTTATACCCCTGTAGGGCTGCACGATATGCAAAAAGAAAAATCATATTGCAACTATTTTGAGTGCAATATGCGATTTCAGTTGGAATGGCTGTTTCTACTTTTCAATTTCACCGAAATTTTTTTTTTTTAAATGACGATGTGATTGTTCTTGGGTCTTTTACCAAATAAACATATTCACATGTGTTGGTACGTCTGGAGAATATGATTCAGAGCGTCTCTGTAGCACCACAACACTTATGGTGCTAACAATGCACAACAATGCTGCGACACATTTTCCCTTCATCAAAAAAAATTTGCAGCTCCTGCGATTTGGATATTGGGGGCTGCGTTGGTGGGAGCGTGCTGTTTAAGATACCATGATCCACCAAGTAATACAGTGTTTTAAAGCTTTCTGAACTCCAGAACACAGCACAGCAGGTCGTAACACTCAGACAGGGCTTTACAAGTTACCATGGCAGCAACTATTTTGTCTGTCGTCATGAGGAAATCAAGTTAAACAACAGAAATATGGTCTTGGTCTTGCTGGATGACATCACAATGTGTGGCAGCTAAAGCTTGAGACTGACCCCGCTGCGTCAGACTGTCTCCACTGAAGGGAATGGAAACTATTTTTTAAATGTAACTACACATTGGGACGACGGAGATGCCACAGTGACCAGGGCTGGGTATCAACACTGATCTGCTTTGATGATTCATCATCCATTCATCATTCATGGTTGCATCAGATATGCACCAATACTGCATACAGTGTGTCCCACTTCTTCTTCATTCAACAGGTGAGCAACACTGTGGTTTCCTTCAAAATAAAATGGTGTTACAGGCTAAACTGTAAACACATTTCCTGGTTTTAAAACTGTGGCCTTTATTTATCTATCTATATTTTTTAGGCCTAACATGACAGCAAGAATGATAAGACTGAGACTGTCTCACTCAGCAGCTATTTTCTATGTTACTTCTTAACTTAAAATAACATTTTTATGCACCGTAATAACTCAATTTCCACAAAGTAGATATTTTACATCTCCTGCAACCCTAACTGAACCAGACGCAAATGCAAAGATCCATAACTTACTAGAAATTCAATGTTTTTGTCCTGAGCTGTGGATAAAAGTTCTGGATAAAAACTGTGAAACATCCCTCGTCGGGGCCCAGAACTGTGATTGATCAGTTATCACCTCCTTTTCAGTAACACATCTCCTGCTCACCACGACCCACCCACCCTCTATCTCAGAGAGTGGCACAAGGCAAACACAATCAGAGCACAGAAGAGTCTCATGTTCACTACTTAAACAAGGTGAAGCTTCCTACTCAAGCTTGTATTACGAAGTGATTAAAAAGACTGTCAACACTGTGGGGAAGATAAAATGAAGCAGAGTACACCCTGATCATGTATGATGCTGACCTGCTTGGTGTTGCAGTGGAGATACCAACGGGTGAAATCAGATATAAACAGTCATTAATTCAGGTCATAATAAAGTAATGATTAAGAATTTAGATGGGTGTGAAGTAAAGCAGCTACTGACCAACCTGAATTGTCAGACAAGATGGCCGCACTTTCCCCAAACTGTCACGTTGGAGCCCAAATAAATAATTCAAAAGAAGGAGGAAAAAAAAAACTCCTGACCTTGTCGAGTCCGGCTGAGAGAGTCGATCAGGACAACTTCAACTGGCAGGAAGGACAAAGCTCGCAGCTATCGCCCAACACTCCTGCTCTAACCACCAGACAGGCGCCTCAAAAACATCAACAAGTCAGCTTCTGCTCGACTGCTGCTATTTATAACTTAACACAATTAGCAATAATAACTTACAGCCCTGAAATGTGCTGATGTGTTAGTGCAGGTTTTATCACCCTTATTTTTCTACACACAGATTAGTATTCAAGTAGTAAATGTATAAATGTATTGCAAACATCCTATAATTATGAAACATGTCTAAAGAGAGATGCTTTCACAGCACCGGTGCTGTCTTTAACCCTGGCACCTGTATTGGACATGATACTATATTCATCACACTGTCTGCGTGTTTTTATACAAGCTTCAATGACCTTTTCTGTTTTGGGACGGGAAGACACTCAAAGTAAACGCCATCTCATGACAGAAAAGTCAAGGATATCATTACATCAGGAGTGCGTGACTCACAGTATCAAAAGGCAGATGGGACGAGGATGACACGCTGGGACTACGGCGCCTACAGCGATGAACTCTGTATACTGAATGACCATAAACAGTGTGAGCATCAACTGCAACACAAAAGGTGTTTGCTACAGGGCCTCGTAACTCTGTGTGCAAATAAACGTCTGCACAGTAAATGTTATGTAATGTGGAGCTATCCTCTACTCTCGTGCTGCTCATCCACTTTCAAGTTTAATGTTATTCTTATTTCTGTCATGTCAAATCTGTCCCATCCCACATGGGATTACAAGATGCTGCTACTTTACCAAACACGCATTTTAGTGATATACTATCACTAAAGAAGAGCAAAAAAAGATTAAAAGGTACTTATGTATTCTTGGAAATACCATGGTTACATCGAAAGAAAGTCCTAAAGTCCAAAATACCCCCCCCTAAAAAAGGGTATTTTCCTCTTCTCCCAGGCTTCTCTCCAAGTACTTGGTAAATTTAAATGTGTCATATGTGATCAGCTCACTCAGTCTTTGTGCAAAATCTATATTTACAATGTCAGTATCCAGTTTTTTTCTTACTAAACCACACAGAAATCAGCATGAAACTAATTTCCTAAACCAGTCAGACAGATCCACTTTTCTTCCTCCAGATTAACAAACTCCCAGTTTCAACATCAAGTGGTAAAATACCAGGGGCCGGTTGTTTTCTACTGAAGTACGACACTTAAGGTTTCATTTCTCCTTAGCTGAGGGGGGTAACTAAAGGTGTCACACAGAATCTCTAAATTAAAGGTAATTCTTACAGCAGTGAAAGAGATTTTACAGCTGTATATTTCTACTGTTTCCATGGAGACGGTTTGTTTACTGGCATTAGCTTGTGATACCTGTTCTCACTTTTGGGAATCTGGTCATCCTCCTGTTGTTTTGATGGGAACTTCACTACAGTGAGCTTTGGTCTCTAAGGACTTTTGTACAACAATTTAACTGACTTAAATACTTATGTGAACATTTTAGGGAAGTGTTTTGTGCAACTCATTTAATTCTAAGGAAACGAATATCTCAGATAACTCAGGCTTAAAAGAAAATCTTCACTTAAAGTGTTTTGTGCAACCAGCCTCAGATCTCAGCTGGACACAGATCTTTGATTTTGGTTAAGTCCGTGCGTGTTCAGCCCACTGCTCTCCACTGAGCAAACGCATCTCCTCTGAACATGTTGAGCTGTTTGTTATTTTAAAAAATGCAAACAGTGGCCACACGTCTTTGGACCGAAAGCCAATAATTTGTTAAATAAGTATCCTTCTTGTCAGCCTGTTTTCTTCCACATCAAGTAACTAACTCCATAACTGAGATCCACATCTCTTTTAAAAACAGCTTGATGCAACTCATCACTGTGCTTTGTGTTTCATCGTGGGAGATAAATATCAACTTATCTGGTCCTCATTGGCAAAAAGAAGAGAACCACACGTTACCAATTTTATTTATAAAGTTCTCCTGAAGCTGCCTCCGTGTGTCACTTCTCTTCTCAAACTTTAAACGACTCTTCATCAAACTCAGTTTGAAAACTAACTCGTGATAAATCACGACTAAACACTGAACGTGCAAGGACTGAATCGAGCGCTTTGCATCATATAAATGGAATAAACAACAAAACTTCTCATTGCACTGAGGAAATTTTTACCATTTAATTTCAAAAGAGATCTTAATCACTTTTAATGATTACAACAATTAGTCTGTTATTCAAGAGAAAATTAATCAGCAGCTATTTAGATAATTGATTTAAATTAATCATATTCATTTTCAAAGCAAAAATTCAAACATTAAACATGACAGTTTGTCACTTTTCTTCCTCATATCTGATCGTAAACTGAGTATTTTGTTGCTAATATAAAACAAGAAGGTTAAACGCATTGTCTTGGGTTTTGGGAAATTCTAGTGGAAACCTTTTACTATTACTACATTAGTTTCAGCTCTAATATCGGTCAAACTTTCTGATTAAATAAAGGTTGTACTGGTTCAGCTGCGTACTTTGTGAGCACATTTACATTCTCTGTTCTTAAAGCAGCTAATGAAGATGGATGTGCAGCTGTGGAAAAGGAGCTTTCCAGTTGTCAAGTTAAATTAAAGAAGCTCTGTGGACACGGCTTGTAAACAAACAGAAGTTACATTCAGTGTCTCTCATCAAGACAGTGTTTATCCTTAAGGTCTAAAATAAACATTTTGTGCATTTCCTTCCACATAAAACATTCGCAAAATCAATTTATTTATTCAAAGTCCTACATCGTTAACAGCTGTTTGCTTGTTTTCCTCGTCTCTGGCTTTGTTGATGCCTTCTAGCGATTATTGCTGCGTTATCACCATGAACTGTCAATCAGGAGTCATGGGTTTTGTTGTTTATGATGATATAGTACAACTGCTGAATTTTTGGAAGTTGATTTCAAAGTTTTATGTTCAAATTAATCTGGATGTGGAGACAGGCTGTCACAGTCACACCTGAATTAATAAAATGTCACCTTGGCTAAAAGAATCTTCCTGCTTTATTAAGTGTGAACTGTGTCGTTTTAGTCTCAAAATGTGATAGTGTCATCTGTTTGATGGAGATCAGCAGCGTCAGTAAGTGACAAGCGACATCATTCGTTCTGTGCCTTGCTGCTCTGTGGCATTGAATCTGCAGGTCACATGAATAAAGCATCCACTGAGGTAAAGATGGAACAGAGAGAAAAGTATTAGTGCGGTCAGGTGACTTACATGACCTACAGGAGAAGCAGAGCGAGGGGGGAGGGGGAGGTATTTGTCATAGTGAAGATGGGTACGTTATTGGTGGTTGTCATGGCTTCAATTTAATTCCTCTGTGCTGGTTTATTGTATACTGGCAGCAAATTAGATGATGTGTCACTGTTGGTACAATTAAACTGAGTAGGATAAACATAATAGAGGCGGGGTAATACAGAGAAATACAATCCTGCCAGAAGGAGCAGATGCATAATGGAATATTTAATGGCATGAAAACAAAGACTAATTAATTAGGGTAGATGCTCAGTCCATAATTCTCCTGTTTACATCTAACTTGGACTCACCCCAGTCATTACATCGATTCCTAGTTCAAGGGGAATTTTGTTTAAAGTTTGGGTCTTATCATTCACTCGACGCTCCACCTGCTGAAGCCTCCTCTTGGAGGTTTTCATGTCTTAAGCCCCTGGATGAGCTCGCTACAGTTTTTTTACCTTTACAGGTTTTGCTCTGCGGCTCACTGACATTTACTTGACCACATTTTGAACCCATGTGAAATGTGCTTTGATCCTTCACTTCCCCCTGACACCGATATCCATCCATCTCCAAAATACTCAGCAAGCCCAGTCTTCGTGTTTCACAGTAGATGACCCAATATAGTAATGTTTTCTGGTTTTTTTTCTTCCTCCACAGACAATTTAACAGCACAAGGTATCTCAGGTGTGAGGAAGGAAACCAGGGGGGACTGAATCGTGACGAGCTGGATTTAAATCCACCGTGCTTGAGAGAGATTGCCAACAGCACCATGTTCCACAGGGGATTAACTGTGACTGAGCTTTCCTAAGCTGTGGCAGCGAATGTTATTACAATTATTTCATAGTGTCAGTTATGTCAGAGCCACGCCCATATAAGTTCACTTTGTTTGCCTGACAGTCAGGTATTAGCCTTTTTCTGAGTAAAGGATCACTGCGTAATTTTTGTTGAAAGATGCAGTAATGACACAGTAAAACGCCGTGAAGTGGAATGACCTACATTATCGTCCTGGTCCTCGTCGCTGTCGTCGTCGCTGACCACCGGCTTGGCCTTCCCTCGGCTTTGCCTCTTCTTGCCTTTGTCATGGCTTCGCGCCTCCTTACTCAGCTTGATCTTAACCCGCACCGACTTGGCTGAGTGAAGCACAAGGGGAAAACAGGCGTAACTGTAAAGTTCAACTAAAACAAAGTCTTACATAACTGCTTTCATCGTTTTCTGAGTCAGAAAACATAAATTACACTCATCATTAAGTTTCCACCCACGTCTGGGCTCAGACCACATGTTGATTACATGTGGAATCATAAAATAAAACACAGTGGCTTCAGAAAGTAGACAGACCCCTTAATTCAGAACTTTGTAGAAGCTCCTTGGGCATCTTTTAAAAGCTGGATTTGGGCAGTTAATCCCGTTCTTCCTGGCAGTTCCTCTCAAGCTCCATCAGACTCGATGGGAAGCGTTAGTGAACTGCCATTCACAGTCTCCACAGATGTTCTAGGGGGTTAAAGCTTGGAGACTCGTCCCGAAGCCACTCCAGCGTTTTCTTGGCTGTGTGTTTCAGGTCCCTTTCGAGCTGAAAGGTGAATTGTCGTCTCATTCTCAGGTCGCCTGCTCTCTGGAGCAGGTTTTATTGTATTTGGGGCCTTCATTTTCCCCTCAATTCTGACCGGTCTCCCTGTCCCTGCTGCTGCTTTTCACATTGTCATTTTGGGTTACTGAGTGAAGATGATTGGTGGGCAAAAATGACAGTTGTATCCAAATCCAAATTAAATCTACAGCACAATCAAATGTTCAAAAACTGAAGGGATCTGGAAACCGTCTGAAGCCACTGTATGAATTAAAATATAACTTTGTCCTTTGACCATCAATCAGTTACTTGTGAAAACAACCAGGAGAGTAATCAATACTGAAAATAATTAGTTGCAGCCCTAATATCAATTGCTGAAAATAGGATGTTTAAACATGAATGTTTTTACTTGTTTTCTTTTGTAAATGTTTATTTTTACTACATTTTACTGTTTTTGCAACTGATGCATAAAAACAGATCAATTGTATTTTCAAGACTTAGAAAAAGATTGTGTTTACATGTGAGATAATGTTACTGAATGATTTCAGGAATAAAATGAATCCTTCTTAACTCAAAGTCTACTTATAAGCTTTTTCTGGAGCTTTCGACCAGTCTTCTGCTGCTGTGGGAGGCCAGTTGAACATGGTCTTTTATTTTTAACATTATTTTTCCCTCTGCTCCAGGTGAGATGGTGGCAAAGTGAATTTCCTACCAGAACAGTATTCACTGTGTGTGTGTGTGTGTGTGTGTTGTTTTTGCATGCATGTCCTAAAAAAACAGTACATCTTACCCTCTGCCTCTGACTCATCGTCATCATCGTCATCATCCTCATCGCTGTCATCTTCACTCACTTCGTCCTTGGCAATCTTCTGCCTGGCACTCTTGAACACAGACTGGAGGACAATGGAGTCCTCGTATATCTGCAGGGATAAAACGACAAGACCAGATATAAACGGCTCCTCCAACAGGAAATGGCAGAAGAGCCTGCTGAACACAAGGGGGGGGTGTGGGTAAAGACATTAAATAGAAAACATTAAACATTCATCGATAGAGAATGGATTAAAGATGGTGGATAAAGGGCATGTGTAATGGATTTTGGAACAAGCAAGTCGGGGTTCAAATCATTTTCTTTTTTAATTAACCAATTGATTGTTTATTCTATAAAACACCAGACAATAGTGAAAAATGCCTGCAACACAGTCCCAGAATCCCAGGATGATCCTTATTGATTTGTCCAACCGACAGTCTGAAACCTAAATAGATTGAATTTGCAGTGATATGAAACTTACAAAAGCAGCAGATTTTCACATTAGAGAAGGTGGGAGTGAAGAATGTTTGGAGTTTCTTTCACAGCATCCGTTTCGATGATGAGACGAGCCCCCTGTGTATTCACCGCATCATGTATTTCATTACTCCTAGCTCTGAGTGGTTGGCAGTCATCGCATTCTGCCTCTTTATATATGGCTGACGCATCACACTCATGCTACTCAGAGAACCAAGGTTAGGCAAAGACACTAAATGGCGACCTGAGTTGCTGAACTCAAGGACGAACCGCCTGCCCACTTACATCTAAGTATGAGGATGAGTCCACCTTCAGGACAGCATGAGGCAGGCGTGAAGACGTCCAGCCTGTAAAATGTTGCAGTAACAAAGGAGGCTGACGTCACAGCTTCCATCATCCAGTGAGAGTCTCTTTGATGATGGTTTAAGCATACGATACAAAGAACTGGTCCTTTTGTCTGAGCGCCCTACTTCTCCTCATATAGACAGTGATGTGCAAACGTTTTAGGCCGGGCACAGCATACGCAGCCTTGCTGTTCCACATAATGTGAACGCTGGAGGGTGAAAATGCTGCGAGATCCGCCGCTGAGCGTAGATTAACCAGCGCTGGAACCAAAGCAGGATTAGACCTCAAGGTTCCCAAGGGAACATCAGCCTCATGCTACTCGGAGAACCTTTTCCTTGATTCTTCTAAATTATTGACACAGCAGTTAAGTGTTTCAGCACAATTTGAGACTGGGAACCTGCAGACCTCTGGTTCTCCATCACACATGGTTCAACACCACATGAAAAATTTAAAATTAATTAGACAAAGTAAATCAGAAAAAGTCAATTCCACACAGCTGGGTTTCTGACCTGGGATCCCTCCAGGTTGAAGGTCTGGGCGTTGTGACAGAGCAGCATCACGTCCTTCTCCAGGTCTCCCACGCTCCTGTATTTATGATTTCTCACACGCTCCTGTTGACAGAAAGAAAGCAGCATGGAGCAACAGCTTGATTCACACTCATCTGAGGTTTAAGGCGTCCATGTTGTCACC
The DNA here is from genome assembly GCF_002260705.1 of Seriola dumerili. Classification (NCBI taxonomy): domain Eukaryota; kingdom Metazoa; phylum Chordata; class Actinopteri; order Carangiformes; family Carangidae; genus Seriola; species Seriola dumerili. Next base: position 150,579 of record NW_019174988.1, on the reverse strand, counting down.
AAATGACTGCACAGCTCTAAACACTTTGCTTGTCCTAAACCAAATAAATTAATAATTCAATTTATTGTAACTACTGTATAGTATATATTAGTATATACTGTGCTGCAATTACAATACCATTAAACTTTCAGATTCATATTTCTGTTCCAAATCTCCATCTCTATTCATTTCTGGATTATCATATTCTTCATACCTTGATCTTTTTGAAATCCACAGGTTTTCTGATCAGCTCATAATATTCTGGGAGCTCCTTCCTGGACGGTAGTTGGACAAAGACCTCGCTCAGTTGTCTCCCTGACCTGGAAATGAACATAAAATAATTCAGCATTATAATTAAATTTATATTCCAACCTGTCGACTGGCAGATCGTCAATTGAAACTCCCATTTGACAATCAAGAAAGTCTTTTGTGTCAAGTTTTTTCAAACCGTTTGGTGTTTGGAATCTTATATTAATGATTAAAATATTCAAATTATGGGGTTATAAATGTAAAATACAGGCTGCCTCCACTTGAATCTACAATAACTGAAAGAATTAAACAGAGTTAATTTACTAAACTTCAGTATAAGGTCAACTTTTATGGTTTTAATGTGAAACATGAGCTTTTTCAATGGCAAATAATGAGATACAGCTGTTTCAAAAGTATAAGTTGACAACAAATTTACCTTATATATATATATACACACACACACGTACACACACACTCAGATGGTAGTATGGTAGTTGGTATGTATGGTAAGGACATTACCTAACAGCTGGGAGCACCTGGGGTTCAGTGTCTTGTTCATGCAATATATAAAGTGAATGGTTTGTGGTGCTCATTGCTGTCTGTTATGATCCCTTTATGATATGACCATCACTGGAAAGTTTCAAATTCTAAACAGCGGCTTTAAATGGCAAGAAGTCAATAAGACTTATGAATTAACAACCACCCGTCAGAAAGAACCTTTTTGACAACCAGAAATATTAAGAGAAAAATCAGGGAAAAGGCAAAGGAGCTGCTGATAAAACATCAGATTTCCTGAGTTAAAGGAAACAAAAATTTAACGACCTTGTTTGAACCGTTTTTTATATTCTGTTAATTACCAGATTCAGATTCCATTTCCAGATTTTACCTGTTTCATGATATCTTAAATAATAAATAACTAGATTCAGCTTTAAATAAATAAAAGCCAAACACAAGCCTTGCGCAGAGACCACCACCTAAACACTGAACCTGCAGCAGCAGAGAAGTTCAGCCTGATTTCAAGGCTGCTGCGCTCAGATGACTTGGACATCGTGCAATCACCACACTGGCGGTGCCTCTTGGCTGTGAATGTGCCGCGATCTTAGATCCACTGTGTAAACTGTGCTGAAACCACAAAAGGTGGATGGTCTGTTCAAAATGGGTTTTTTCATCTGTGATGCCTTTCAGTCCAGCGCCATGACAGCAGGGACCTCTGGGAACAGACCCAGTTGTTGACTTCTGTGAAAGACACTGGAATTAAGGGAAATGTGATCCCGAAGGCTTTAAACTAGGGTTTTTATCCCACTGGTTTGTGATAGTAACAAGGTAAAACAATGCCTCATTTCAAACCAATGTCAGTGTGTGGCATCCTGTGTTTGAAATCTCAATGATCTCTGTTGCCATGTTTAATAGAGACGTCGTCACAGTTACAGGACACGGAGCCTCGACTGTTGCCTGACTCCACTGAAGAGATAAGAGTTTATTCAATTCCAAGATGCTCCAAATTAGATTTAAGTTGCTCTCACATTTGCGTCATGCAGTTTGGAGGTATAGTTTGTTTTATGCGGAGACAGCAGTGCAACCTATGTATCCAAAATCTTGGGGTGGAAACTCCAAACTCTCCCCAGTCAAGCTCAGTGAGAGGAGCGCCAGAGCGATGATTGAGATGCTCTGGGAAGAAAAGCCATCAACTGGAAGAGGAAAGAATCTGACTGCTGGAAAGGCAGGTAGCAGTTTCCTGGCATGGTTCTCAGCCAGCACATATTTGAATAGAGGGAACACGAATGCACATGTTCCTCCATGCACGGGTGTATATAACAGACAACACAAGACAGAAGAAAAACTCAGACACAACAAAATAGACCACACACACACACACACACACACACACACACACACACACTGACTGACAGACACAGACACAGACACACAAATACACTCATATACTAACTCTCATAAGTGTTGGACTGAAGGAATACAGGGATGTTTATCTCTCTGTTCTGTTCCTAAGACATGACTTCATGTCGGTTTTATTTATTCTGCTGACCACGGAGAAATCTCTACTTTCCACTGGATAATCAAGTCTGGCCTATTTGCACCAGTCTCACAAACAGAGGTTCTGTTCTGAACTCAGACGCGGGGCTCAGCAATTAATCAAAAACATTATCGGAGTCACAGTTCGGCCAGGTGCAATATCCAAATCACAGAAGCCGCAAGTTTTTGAAAAAGGTGAATATGTGTGACAACATATCATTATGAATGAAGCATTGTGGTGCTGCAGAGATGCCCCGGCCTATAAATCATATTCTCCAGACGTGAGGCAATACGCTGGTTTGGTACAGATCCCAGCAAAAAAATCAAATCATCATTGTTTTTATTCTTATTCTTTTCAGTGAAAATCAAATTCACAAATGACCATTTCCACTAAAACGCTGACTCATATCACGATATGATTTTTTATGCACATCGTTCAGCCTTAGTCAGAAGTATATTTTTGTACAAATGTATGATAACGAGGACAGAATGGGTCCTAAAGAGAGCAGAGCCACAATAGAAACATTTGGGTAGAAAGAGAAATATCATTGTGGTAGCACCTCACTTGGAAACTTGTGTATTAACACTGTAATGTATGTAAAGGATTTTACTTTTTAGGCCCCTCCGCATCAAATACCATTAAAATTAAGTTTAAAATCTGCGTTAGTTCACAGTTAACAGAGAGCATCACGTCCTCTCTGGCTGCAGGGCTCTGTTGTTATCAGCTGCTGCAACAGTAAACCTCTGCTGCATGAAATCAATTTTACTTTAATAAACCGCCATTAAATCATTTTTCAATCTCATTCTGAGCAGCATGTCGACAGAGAAGCAACCAGGGACTGCTAAAGACCAAACAACCTGCCTACACAGCGGGCCACTCTGCCCATCTCTTGCGGAGTACAACCAGTTTCACACCAGTGTTTTTGAGACAGTAGTAACTTCCACATTCACAGAATACCATCACCAGTTAACTGCGATCAAACCAAACTACTCTAACATGTAAATCAGCCAGTGGTGTCGCTATAGAGCTACTTTCACTTTCAAAAGCTCTTATCTGTAACTGCTATGAGACAGGCTTTGTGAGAAAATAAAATGAATGTGCCGCTTCTGTCCGACCTCCACTCCATGATCCATCATAATCAGAAGAAACAACAACAAACAAGAAACAGATAATACTGTATGAATGGAAAGTGTTCATGCTGCTAATAAGGTAAACATGAGATTTGTGAAAGTAAAATTGATTTAATTTTTTTTTCTCAGTTTGTTGTTGACAGAAAATCCAGAGGAGACGTCTCCCTGTTAAAACTGGGCTGAATCTTGTTGAAAAGTTTAAGTATTTATATTTACGGCATTTGATGGCTGTATTTATAAAAAGAATATAGAACTGCTTCTACAGGACGTCCTGCTCAGATTTCATAAAAACTAAAAATCCTTTTATATATAGTGTTATATGCAGGTTTGAGGTGCCACATTACAACTTTCGCAGGCCTCATATCAACTGGCCGTGTAGTGAGAGAAGCTTGTCACCAGCACAACAGTAATATTTATAGTCCTCCATGAACGTCTGCACATGATCAGTGCTGCCGTGTGAGGCTGCAGTTACATGTGTCAAGCGTGAGCCATCATCCCGTGGGTACAGACAGCTAAATTGCTTAATATTGAAATGCATCTGTTGAGTCAGATGGGCGACTGAGGAGCACAGCTGATGGGCGGAAAGCAGAAAGAGGAAAGAGCAAAGAGGAAAGCTTCCAGCGGAATATTTTCAAAAACAAATGAGTCTTTGTCAAGGTCTGTCAAATACTGTGATGCTGTGTGAAAATTTCAGCACAACCGGAGATTTGTCCTTCCACACCAGTTGGTGGTTGTTGATTTATCATGAGGGAGATGAGATCAGAAATAAACTCGGTTTTAGTAGGTACACATGTCTAAATCTGATTCTGTCTAATGCAACAGGTACCTGTAAAACCTACTGTCATTCAGGTTATAGGGCTCAGTTTTTAATGCGATTCAACATTGGTCATTTGAGAAGGCTGCAGTTTGTGGTTCTGCTGATTTAGACTACTGTCACTGACATACATGAAGTGGACCAAATGGTTTCAGACCTCTGAAGAGCAGCATGTTTTTTGTTTTTTTGTTTTTTATTAATTTCAGTAGGTCTGGTGTGGTTCACGTAGGCTTGGGCTGATATTCGATAATATCAAATATCGCAATATTTCCCACCATGTGCAATATTTTTCATAATATTAGAAAAATAATTTCTATTTAAATGTATTTTTATCCATTTTTAAAAAAAAATTATTTTAGATTTTTTTGCAATTTTTCTATTTTGCACGGTTGCCGAGTTGCTGAAAGTTGTTGTTCCTGACACATAAAAATATAATATTATATACAATGATGTATTATAAAATTTAAAAAAAACAGCAGAAACATAAAATACATCAATATAGTTATATTATTAAAAGGGATATCATCATATATTGTGATATTTGGCCTGGACTGTATCACCACATTACATTTTGGATATCGCCCATGCCTAGCTGACGGGTTGAAAAGTGAAAAAACCAAGTGAATCAAATCTCTGTAAAATGGATTAAAAATGAAGAAATTAACCAGAATAGCAGGTACATTCATGGTAGAAATAGAGACATTAGAAAAATTCCTTCAAAAACAGCATCGAGTGTGGATGAGAACAATGCAGCTGCACAGGTCGTTTCACAAACAACACTTAACTCTGCAGAACAGAAAACTGACATAACCATACGCATAGTCTGAGTTACTCTCCTTACCCATCTCTGTAGTTGATCACTGTGTCGATGATGGTGTTCATTTGCTTGGTGAGTCTGGGGGGGTTGGGGGAGAGTTTCTCAGCTGGCGGACGCCCACGTCGCTTCTTGGCCTTGCTGCTTCCGTCGTCTCTGCTCGACGAGTCCTTGTCCTGACGTCGCTTGCGTTTTCGCTTTTTGAGCCGGATCTCCTCCTCCATCTCCTCCAGGTTTCCATCCTCAATGGCCTGGAATGTGAAAGGAGCCGGAGCGGAGACAAGGTTAATCCTACAATGACTTCGACTTGTCCACAGGTGAGGGGTAATTGTGAGATCATTGTCAATCAATGTGCAATTTTCACAGACCATCTCTGTCATCAGGTTTGCAGAGCTCAAGGCAACAGAAGAATAAATGACATGACAGCGGAGAGTATTTTCACTCGACTTTAGTATTTTTATATCTAGATGTCAATCTTCTGTAGATCTGCTCTTAAGTCTCCGGATGAAGTTTTCACTCATCATCATTTTATGCTGTAGAACACGATTGTTTGGTTTTGTTTTACATGATTTCTTTTTGTTTTCATTTTATGTACGCCTGTAAAATAGTGACTGCAAATCCTAATGTTTTATCACATCTTTTGACAAAAGACCAAAACCAATACAGTTGTTTTACAGGATCATTTGCATTTTTAAATTTCTTTTTCTAAGAATTACACAAGAACAAGAAAGCTGCTTATTTTGGTTTTAGTCACAAGGGCTGGTACAGTTCATATAAAATTCATATTAGACTTTATGCAAGCTGTTTTTTTTTTTACTGAAAAAAGATTTAGATAAATCTTTTACAACAACAAAAGCTGAGAGCAAAACAGACCTCTACCCATTCCTTGCTAACTGTAATGTATTGTTAATTGTTTGACTGTTTGTCTGCTTGTTTTGTTGTTGTTGTTGTCTCTTTTAAGACTGTACATTACTCAATGTATATTTCAGTATAGTATTTTACTTTCATATCCCTTGTGTATTGTGGTTTTTATTATAATGAATACTGACTATTTTAATGACACTGTAGCTCAAAAAGCCTAACTAGGGACAAGAGTTGAAAAATAGCAGTAGTAAACTCTCTGTGCAACTCATCGCTTTCATGCTCTGTATTGGGACCGTGTTAAATTGCACTGTCCCTATTAAATAAATAAGTAAAAAAGGAAAAGTTTTTCTTCTATTTTTACATATAGCTTCTCTGAACCAAACCAACTCTTCCAACACACAGTTTCCTCCGCCTTTTCCTTCTTTCTTTGTTCTATTCTTGTTTTCCCTGAAACACCTGAGCCACAGTCGATAAAATGGATGTCGGGTCTGAGCTGTCTCTCCAGGGAAATGTGTCACAGGATATTTGGTGTGGAGGACTGTGGTCCATTAGCATCACGCCAAAAAAATGTAAAATAAAATAAAATAAAATGAAATTGGCATCCAATTATAGTTTGCTAACAATGGAAAATAATTTGCTTAGTTCATAAAAATGATGTAGTTGTTTTACACTGTAAATAGTTCCATTGTTTATATTGATCTTCTGCAGGTACAAAAAACTTTCTTCAGTCAGGTCACAACATTATGCTCAGACTTTACCCGTAGCCACTGTTTCTCAGTCAGAGTGTCGCTGTAGTCCACGTCCCGACGGCAGCGTGATCCTCGGCCGAACATCTTCTCCTCCTCCTCTTCGTACGTGAGCCGCTCCACCTCAGCGTCGTCTTTGATGATCCAAGAAGGCAGCTCGTCCTCCTCCATTAGACGCGGCTTGCGCTTTGGGTTTCTGGCGTCCTCCCGGCGCCTGTCCATGTCCATGCGCTAGAGGAGAAATGCGGGAAAATTACGTCAGGTCAAGCGGTAGGTGACACACCTCTTCAGGGCAGTCCCACCTTAGATACCTATATTGTAGGTTTTTATTAACATATCAGCATCCGATTTCAGCTGCATCACCAGTTGGATGTATCGTACTTTATCAGGCCATATTGTGCTTTAATCATATTCCCTAAAATACTGTGTTTACATTCTTTCATTTACTTGGTGATACAAAGTGACAGTTGACTAGGCAATCACCATGTTTATGTCCTTTCATTCACTGTGATAGAAAACTGGGATTGTGGCAAGCACAGGGTTTGCAGTGGAGAAGGTTTTGTCTAGTTGTTATAGAGGATGTGCGTGTAACCCCATAACATACAACTGCAAATTCAACATTAGATCCAGTAACACTAAAGCTCTTTCAGAAGTTACAACCTTGCTGCCAAACACATCCTATTGCTTTCTTCCAGATACGTATGAAGCCCAATCAGTTAAACTCAGGTTTGTAAATACAGTTCACGTCTTGCAACCTGTCATGGCACCAGCCATTAAAAGCTGGACGAAACACCAAAGATATGGCATGAACCAGTGAAGCTTCAGGTTGTGTAATGTTAATGTGAAAAAAAAAAAAAAACACACATCTGATTTTGAACTCCTGCTGCATGTTGTAAGCAAACTAGTGGTTGAGCCAAGGGACACAACAACTGTACTAAACATGTCAAACACAGATGGTCTGAAACAAGAGTTTGCCTAATGTGTTGAATGTGAGTCCTGTATCCATGGCAATTCAGTCTATTTCTATGCAAGGAGAAGCATCTGGCAGGGGACAGTTGCTGTCAAGTCTGAAAGTGCCTGAACAAATGATGACTGAATAATGGTCTTGACATGATGGGCAATCTACAATCATTTTGGGGTGGATGGAGAAGAGAAGCAGCCGGCAGCGACTCCTCTTGTGGCAAATTAATATTTTAAGACCGGTCACTTTATGGTTTTTCTCTTCAGTGTTTCCCATAAAGTGATTTGTGTGTGGCAGCTTGACACAAATATCAGCACCATTTATTTTCTTTTTTCTTTTGTTACTATTGCAGATCAAATCTTATTTCACTGCAGAGCTGTCTGCAGCCCATTGATTTGCTCCGCCCGTCCTTGCCCTGTCTCCCTGTCTCCCTCTCTCTCTCTCTCTCTCTGCCAACATGATGCTGTGTCAGGACATCAGCAAGCAGTAAGCACAGACGCACTGGGTTTGATCCAGAGTGGCTGAATATGCCTCTGTTTAACACTTGGCTATCTCACACACGGCATGGTAAATTTAATACCGGCATCATTTATGCTGTCGTCAATAAATAATCAGAAAGTAGAATGACACCCAGTCAAGCGCGTCTCTCTGCCAAGGCCAAACAACCCTGCACTTGTCTTTTGTTCTCAAGTATATCTTTATTTATTGATTGTCTTATGACTAAATAATAAATAAATGGGGGCAATTTGATCTCCTTGGTGGAACTAAACTTTTATTTTCTTAACCATCTTTTTAATCTTATATACAACATTATTTAATAATTCATCTTTAATCGCTTGTCTGCTACCAACACAGACAGAAAACACTGTTCTGAAAGTTAAATCTCAATTTCATCTCACAAAAATCTGGACTTTTCTTACCATGAAGAGCTCAAATTCATCTTCAATGCGGGCGATCATCTGGTTAAGAGTTTCATCATCAGGAACCTCATCTTCCTCCTAAAGTTACAACAGGAGAAAAGCATGAAAAGACTGTCTCTTCTGAACGTATAATGCAATCTTTACAGTGTCTGTTTTAACTTTTGCAGCAAAACAGAAGCTTCTCGAGCTCAGTTCAAAACAATCAGTTAAGCATCGCGTACAGATTTGATCAAATACCAATTAAGTAGCTGAAATTGCATTACACGCTGATCATATCTACAGAGCTGTCTTTAGGCCTGGAGTCATACAATCAAAACCAACATGCATATTTTAACTATAGGGGGGATTTATTTTTCCATTTAAGGCCTCCTACATTCATGATATAAAATGCCTTCTCAGGCATGAACACCTCATCTTGGTCATGAGATGCTTGAACTTATAATGTAATAAAACGCCCAAAAATACAAACTGAGATTTTACCTCATTCTGCTCCTCGTGCTCTAAAATGGCCTGGAGGAAGGCGCGGCGCTCGTGGCTCGAGGACTTCTGGTCGAACATGCCGGCCTGAATGACCTTCTGGTCCACGTTCAACTTGTATTTGGCAGCCGCCAGGATTTTCTCCTCCACGCTGTTGACGGTGCAGAGACGAAGCACACGCACTTCATTCTGCTGACCGATGCGGTGAGCCCGGTCCTGAGCCTGAAGGTCCTGGATTTAACAGACGAAAAGAGAAATATGAGACCATTTCAAAATAAAACACATATGTCCTATCACCAAAACGCAATGTACAAAATTACCACCTGCTGATTGATAAAGGCCAGACAAATGATAAGTCTTATATCGTGTGGCCAGTTTCTACAAACAAAGCTCCTCTGCTCACCTGTGCTTCTCTGCGAGTAAATAAAATCAGAGCAAACACAAAGTTCGATATCAAACCCACCCCTGTTTACCTGCTGGAGCCCGAACCCACAAAGCAAAATTAAAGAACGTCTGATCAAAAACGTGTCATCATCACAACATGCTGCTAGAAGTTGCACTTGAACATGTGCATGTATTGTTCTGCATGAGAGGAAATATCTACTTCCATCAAGTATCTGTGTTCCTAATCCAAAAAAAAATATCACAGGAAGACAAACAAAAACTGAACACTTTAATGCTGCTGTCAATCTGTCCAATATATCTCGGAATATAGAGGGAGAAGATTTCTGACAAAAAGTTGCCAAGGGCACTTTAAAACTTTAAAAACTCTGAAAGTTTTACTTTGCTTTGCTTAACGTAGGTATGTTTAGACTTTTGTCTTTTGTTTGTGAAAAGGAAAGGACAAAAATAACTCAAACAAAACCAAAACTAAAGAGAAACCCCACAGAATGATTCACTACAGTTAACGGCCAATCAGACTGGGGCTGACGACGACCCAGCAGCACCCCATCTGATGACCAACCACCGGCCGTTTCAGGGCCTTTAAACCATTACTTTCATCTGGATTCCAGTTTCTAGTGACTTTATGACTTTAATGCAACCTGGACTGATTATAAAACCCGTCACTCAAGCCCGTCACAAATTACTGTCAGGGGCCCAAAATGTTGCAATGCAATTTTTCAGCCTAGCAGAGTATTAAGACATGACTGAGCCCAGCCACAGCTCAGCTGATTCGCATATCTGGAAAGCAATGGAGCTAAAAATCAGCTGAAGGTATTTTTTGGAACAGCCAGAGAAAGAAAATTTAAATAGCTTGATGTCAGCTCATCAGAAAGATCATTGTTTGAACAATGCATTGAAATAAATGTGGAAAAAAACTTTATAACTATATAATATATAATAAGCATCAGTGGCTGCTTCAATCATATCACACAGGGAAACACTGTGGGAAACAGGAATGCAAGATTGTGGAAGTAATCAAAGGTTGTTGCATCGCTGCTTGTCTTGTGTTTTGGTGTTAAGTGGAGTCCAGTAAAATATCTTTATAATGCATCTTCCAATTAGGGTTTCTCCCTCTCTCTCTCTCTCCATTTCTCCCACCCTCCGTGTGAGTCTGCTAAAGCATTTTGATCAATTTTACACCTGCTTTTTCACAGTGTCATCTGTGGCAGTGATCAGTCTGCAGAGATAAATCAGGTGCAGAAAATATTCATTCCCTCACATATTTTACACCTCTGAAGAGAAATGCCTTATATTGCATGAGACCAAACACGATTCTTAGGGGTGCTATCTTCTTTCAATTTGATCGGTAGAGTATTTAACAGTGTCAGACTCCCAACAGCTGCCAACACTAAAACCAACACCGTCAACACTTTCTATAATCACGCCTTCACACTGAGACGGACCTGGTGGGGGTTCCAGTCACTGTCGAAGATGACGACAGTGTCGGCGGCCTGCAGGTTGAGGCCCAGGCCGCCGGCTCTTGTGCTGAGCAGGAAGATGAAGTACTGAGATCCTTCCTCATTAAATTTCTTCAGCAGCGCCGCTCGATCCTCTGACTTGGTGGTTCCTGGAACATCAAACATGATCGTTTTGAAATGCAGAGTCTGTGAAGTTAACTTTGGAAAGCCAGTATCTACTTCTTCTTGTTATTCTGATAAAAAAGCCTGTTGTTTTCAGCAAAGTAAAACTGTCACACGTGTACAGCGCCGCTTCTCTGACCAGTGAAACAGTTTCAAAGGTTTCTGAAAAGGGCATCCAGTGGCTTTGATTATGCAGGGTTCACAATGTGATAACACCATTCAACAACCAGTTTATAGGTCTGATTAAAATATGATAACAAAACCACAGCTGCATATCAGAGACTAGTTTCTTAATTTTCATTATTCATTTCTTTCTTTTTTAATTGGCCACACTGTGAAGCTGTTTTTGTTTCTTATGTTTTCTATGTGCTGATAGCTGTTTACACTGCTGCATGATCTGTCACTCACACAGCAATCAAGGTAAAATGGAGTGAAAGACTAATTCTGTATCAAGAGGAGCATAAAAACGAATGGTTTACATCTCCTCAGTGAACTCGGGTCTCTGTCGTCAGACCCAGTGGCTAAAAGGACTGCCTTCTGTTTGAGATGCTGAGCGTGGGAATAATGTTGAGTGTATGTAATGGGAATTATGACACCTTAAGATTATTATTCCTTTAGTCTAGACAAGTGTGAGTCAGCTTCAAATTAGAAATGAGAAATTAACCTTTTCGTTTCAAAGGCATCAGACCTGCACAGGGTTTTAAACACCACATCGACGCATCAGGCAGCTTCAAATATCTTCCTACTTCTTCTGACATGTGAGCATTAATATCCTACAAGGTATATATCATATATTTGGGAAGTCCCGATCAAGTTTTTTTTGGCTCAGATCCAAATCTTTTAAAAAAACATCTGATTCTTATATTTACTGAAATGTTTACGCATTTAAATAACAGCTGTAAACTTCTACATCTGACCCACTTGGTTTTTTTAAGAGGTGCTTCATTCAAATGCTTAACATCCTGGTTCATAACTATGATATGAATTAAAGTTTAACTGGGAGACGTGTCATGTGATCGGCTCGAGAGAAACCGTATCACTGAACAGTGATGTAACAGAGTGGAGACTCTTTCCTCACAAAAGATCTTTGGCTGGGCACAGACACCAGCTGGCAGAGAGCAGTTTAACCAGACAACAACCAGATTTAAATGCGACCTCAGCTTGGAACATTTCTATTAATTATAAAATATATATTCTATATTTTACTATCTGTAGATTTGATTATCATAGAATTTTTAAACATCATGAGAGAGGTGATCTCACCATCAAGACGGAGGTATTGAAAGTTTCGGTAGCTGAAGTAGTCCTCCATGATTGTCATGAGCGAGGTCATCTGGCAGAAGAGCAGGACTCTGTGGTTGGTGGCGTGGAGCTTCGGTAGGATGCGATCCAGTAGCTCAAACTTTCCAGAAGCTCGGTACAGATCAGGCCTGAGCGGAGACGATGAAACCAGAAAAGTATCATAAGTCGTCATTAACGGGGATGATTGTTAAAGTGTCTGTGGCCTCTGGTCGGACAGCGGTTAGCAGTGTAAATAGTTAAATAATGCCATTTAACTCCTTAATCACCAGTTAACAAGATCATTTACTGTTTCAATGGTTGGTGGCAGCTGTAGCCTCTTTATATTGTCTCGGTAAAAACCTCTTTATGACATCCTGGAGGGATCAACACCATGAAAAGTCAGCAAACATGTAGCCCTAACATGTTACTAAGAGTGGGCAAAATCCCACTTTACAAGGAATCCTGCACATCTCCTGACACCTTCATGACACAGAAATACTATAACCTGCAGAAAGCTTCACAGTTATATTTTCTAAGGAGGATATAATGTCCATAATGTCTATAGGCAATCTGACAACAGACATAAAAATCTGGAAGTTTTCTCTGCCAGCACTTTCTATCATTGGGGAGTAAAATGAGGAGTGTAACTGTGAAAGACGGACTTCTTTTGTCCGACTTACCCATTGATGATGCCGTTTGGATAACCCAAGTGCTCAGCAAAAGATTCCTGTAACAGAGAGTATTTACTGGTTTAAATAAGGAGGGACTATCAAACTATATTTAAAAATTGGCTGTACTGGGGAAAGACTTCAAAACAGGCCTTTCTAAAAAATTACAGGTTTGTGGCAGATAGTCTATCAGTTTGTTCTTAATATATATATATGTGTGTAAGTTTACTGTACATTTTCACACACAAGACAGCACAACCTGCACAAAACAACGTCCTCTCCCCTAGTAAAGACTAATGTCTAGCAAATCTCTGAAACTAAGTCCCGGGACTTTAAAAAATATTTAATATATAATAATATATATATAAATAATTTATAATCTAATAATATATCAAATATATATATAAAATTTGATATACATTTTAAGGAAAAACTGTCTAAATGAGGTCTGTTTTAATGAAGGTCATAAATGTGAAATAATTAGGTAAATGAGACAAACATGCACAAGTACTGCAAAAAAAAAAAAATATATATATAAACTTTAACAAGTTCTAGTAACTGGTTCTTCAGAGCCAGGACCAGTGGTCTTGGCCCTGCAGTGCTCACCTCAATGTGCTGGAACATGTATGGATGGTTGCAGATCTTCTTCAGCTGCATGATGGTGTTCATCAGGGTCTTCGCTCCTCCTTTGCCCTGGAGAAAATTAGTGTATAGATAGAAGAGATTTAATTCCAGATCAAAAGGATGATCAACATGCTGTGAACGTAATATTGACATTTCATCACCTTATAAGTTGATATGAAAAACATTTTGGCAAATAGTTTCTCATTTATTCATTAAGTGGTTACAGAGAAATATTATCATTCCACCTGGTCAATCTAAGTCAATGATTCCCTCTGTTTCAGCTTTGTTTTTGGGCTCTACCACCTCCCTTTAAATGTCTGTCTGTTGTTTGGTGCTGAGCTGGTAGTGCACAGTGGGATTTCAGGTTTCTTTTTTTGCTGACAACATCTGCTAAACACTGAGCCGAAACTCTCTATGAAGTTCTGTTTAGCCAGAGGAAGCTGCAGATTCAAGTGATAATTCTCAGTAGGTTCATCACAAGTGTTGCCTTTCACACTGTCAGACTGTTTTCACACTGTCATGATAAAAATATCCATCATAGTAAATCAACTGCACTAATAACTATAAGAAGATTTGATTACCTCTTTGAAAGTAATGGATTTTGAGCAGTGTATTCAAATTTTTTTTTTTTTTTAAACCCTGTGCAGCCTATTTTTCCGAGAGCGTTGTACAACCGACATTCTGCTGCACTGAAACCAAAATTGAGGCTGGAAGCCAAGATTCAGAGGTTAAATAAAACTGACATTATAGTTCTTATTTATCTGTTTCATGATGATATTTGTTAAAAGCAAACGCACAGGGCAACTGTGGCTCCAATCACATGACAGAATTCAGGGACCTTCAGATGTCAAACAGCAGGAAGCTGCCACTGAGCCATTTGTCAGCGTGACACGTGCTGATAAAACAAAGTGTAGACATACAGTGAAGACACAGGGGTCCTGGTGTATTTACCTTCTTGTCTTTCTCAGAGCCGTCAGTGAGGAGGATGCCTTTCTGCATGTGGCGGTACAGAACCTTCTGAATGGCAGACATGTCACATTTTATGACATACTCCACCTGTGTGAATGACAATAAAAACAACACCTCAGTGACACGACGGTGTCTTTTTAATGGCGAGCCTTTTTGATTTGACAACAAGTTCTTAATCACAGTCTTATTCTTTATACTGACAGTTAGAATGAAAACAATACAAAACAAGTGAAGTGAAGGTGAGAGAAAGAAAGTTACATCATATACAGGTGCCACATGTACAGAAATCCTGCAGTGAAACACATTCAATCAAACTATCTGAGGGTGCACTTCAGGCTGTGTGAGTTATTACTCCTATAAACTTTAAATTTCTTTTAAGTGGAAGTGCAACAATTCATTGTTTTAACCTATTTTTAAAAATCCCCCATTCTGTCATTTTTTAACATGTCAAAAGAACCAAAAATCATGCTCTTAATGGTCATTGATTTATAGTTGCCAGTGCTGACGTGGTTTATAGTAATTTAATCAAACAACAGTGCAAGTTTTCTGCAGTGAATCCTGTGCAGCAAATATAATCATGTGACAACAAATCAAAATACATAAAGCTCGGTTTAGCTCTCACCTTCTCTGGCAGCTGAGACTCCACCTCCTTCTTCAGTCTGCGGAGCAGGAAGGGGCGGAGCACCTTGTGCAAACGCCGAATAATGAGGATGGTCTCCTCCTCATTGAGGTCAACCTGAACAAGTCAGAAAGAATATGTGATGATACATCACAGACTGTTGTCTTCTACATACTGAGCAGCAGGGTTAGTGAGACGAGACTCCAGGCCGGTTCCCCCGGTGCTTACCCTCTCTCCCGTCATGGCGAATGGTGCGTTGAACCACTGCTCGAAGGTGCTGCAGCTTTTGAAGATGGTGGGCAGGAGGAAGTTGAGCAAAGCCCACAGCTCAGGCAGTTTGTTCTGCAGTGGTGTACCGGTGAGGAGGAGGCGGCGGGGAGCCACATAGTGTGTGTTCAACACCTGGGTCAACTTACAGTGGTGGTTCTTCATGCGGTGACCCTCGTCCACAATCATGTACTTCCAACGAATCTGTATGTGGAAGAAGAATCATTAGACCCTTACCTGTACACTTTGAGGTAGTGAAGAACCCAGAGATGCTGAGACCAAATCTGCATTTCAAATAGGTTTGAGTGAAAGGAGATAATGACAGGCAGCAGAGAAGAAAATGCTGAGTTCCTACTGACTGCCCTCAGGGTAAACAACATTACTGCAGACAAATGAGAAGTTTCTTATTCCCTCTCTTATTGCTTACACTTACAATAATTGTTTGTGCACACATTTTGCTAACAGGTAACAAATAAACACAAACCTCTTCTTCAATAATTTCAGCTCATTTCCACCAAATGTTAATCACATTTATTGCAGCTTGGAGAGAAGTTATTGAGTTGTCCACACAACACACATCCCCACAACCACAGATTCACAAGCGGCCAACTATTTTGCATCCAAATGTGTGAATGCACCATAAGACAAACACCAATGATGAAACATTTTTTCTAGATACAAACTGACATAAATAATCTCCTTCTGGATCTGAGGAGTTAAAGCTGCTGCTACAAGTCAGCCTCCTTGAATTCTGCAGGAAGTGCAAAGCAACTAAGATACAGATAACAACAAGACAACAAGGGCAGAAACGCTTGTTATTCGTTATACGTGTTGCTTTCACCACTGGTAGTCGTGATTGGTAAGACCCAATCAGGGAGCGACTGAGAGTGTCATTATTTGCAAAGGTCTCCAACAGTTTTCAAACTAAAACAGGGCGTGGCAGCGTTTCCAAAAGTCTCCTTTTTAGTCGTGTGGATGTAGCCTGTGTGTATGTGAAGTGTGCAAAACGGCAACAGAGTGCAAGTGGGAAAGTGTATCATACAGAGAGGACAGAGATTTGATCTCTTTCACCTTGGCCAGTATGTGCTTGTCCTTGATGATGTATTCATAGGTGGTCAGCAAGACATTGAATTTCCCGCTGCGGAGCTGAGGCACGAGTCCACGGCGCAAAGCAGGGGTGCCCTACCATGGGGGAGACACAAAGACAAGACAAATCTCTGTCGTGAGGCAGCCAAAGGCAATCAGACTGTCTTAGATGAAAAAAAAAAAAAAAGAGAAAAGTGACTTTCTCTTACTTTGTAAGCGATTTTGACCACAGACGGTGCCCACTTGTCAAGTTCATAGACCCAATTAGACAAAGTCCTGAAAAAAAACAAAAAACAGTGACAATCATCAGACGTGCAGGAAGTCACATGTAAGAAAGTGGCCTGAATTTAGATTAATAAAAGAGACACTCTGAGCTGAGTTAAGCAAGACCAACAAGAGGCTGAGTGGTCGCTGAAATACCCGTCATCAAGGTTGACACAAATTTGCTGGATGAACATCAGAGGAAGAAAAAGTTCACACAACAGACTTTCCTGTGTGTCTTTGTTGAAAACTGGCCCCTGGACAGATTAATCTCTCTGCCCATTAACTTTTAATTTCTTAACACACAACTGCAAATGAAAGAGGGAGAGTTTAAGGCTTTGCTCCATATTTAAAAAAGCACATCAACAAATTGGCCCTAGGGTCAAATCTAAGCCTCTGCTCTGCTGTTTGACTACAAAAACAGCGCACGCCTCAGGAATTACAGGTGCACTGCTTTTGGGTGTTGGAGGAAAGAAATCCATCGTTCTAATCTGTTCACACCTGCAGTGGTAAATTATCACTAAAAAGAAAACACCAATTAGGTGAAATGTGAAAGTGGGAATTAAAACAGAGTTTTTCATTCGCTCTAAAGCGACCTACAAAAGCCGACTTATCCAGAGGTCTCCTCCTCTCCAAAACAAATAGACCCGGTGATTAAATCTGGTAAAAACAGTAAATAAAGCAGTTTCACTTTAAAAATCAGTGTTTCCCTGATGCTCTTCGGTAAACACAGGGCTGCCACTAACATTTCCTCAGCTTGTTTCTGTGATAACTTATGATCTAATGACTAAAATCGTTCTCCTCCTTTTCAGCTTGGAAGGTTTTCAGTGTTTTGCACAAATGGCGAAAACTCAATACTGGTTCAAATACACGACAATATTTTCTTCTGAAAATTACAGTTCAAGTGTAGATCATATTATGATCAAAGGACTAAACAATTACAATATTCACAATAATATCTTTTAGATATTATTTTTGAATGAAGAGAGGATCGGTGTAACACCAGCTACAACAGAGAGTTTGTAGCATTAGTGTTTCTAGGCTTGCAAGTTTCTTTAAGTCAGTTTCAGTGTCTTTTAGATTTTACTCAGCCCCAAGTGTCTGGGAAGCTCAGTTCATCCTCAGCTTGTGTAACTTATTTTCCTGCCAGCGAGGTGGAAATGTCTTCTCTTGACATCTGTACTACAGAAACAGACCGGGGGCCAAATCATCTGTCAAGCAGCTGAGCCGACCTGTCAAGTTGCTATTTAGACTCATAATACTGTATATGTAGTGAAGACTTTGAAGGAATATAATAAATGGTGTGAAGTTTATTTGACCTTTCACCTTTTGGATATATAAAATGTCAACACTTGATAATTTTATACTATAAGACATGTGTGTGAAATTCTGTCATAATTAGTACATGAATTCTCAAGTTATGGCCAAAAAAAAAGGTCACAGTGACCTTTGAACTTTGACCACTAAATTCTAATCAGATCATCCTCGAGTGAAAGTGAATGTTTATGCCAAAGGGGAAACTTAGGGAAACTTTCCTAACAGGACTGTTTTGTGGGTTGTCATCTTATAACCAGGGTCATCTTGTGTTAAGATCAATACGTTACTGCAGATAGTTTAACTTCAGCGCCCATAATCTCTATGATGGACACAGCTAAGTCATCTCTACTCAGGCAGCTGGATATGAAGACATAGCTCTGGTGAACGCAGCTTTGTCTGAGCTGATTAGAAACTCGCTACTGCTGAGACTTTTTGTGTTTGCTATTAACTTTGACTCATTGTTCACTGTGGAAGCACTAGTGTGCAAACCTGACGCTTGATAACATTTGAGCAAACAGGTGCATCAGTGTCTCAAACAAGGACGGGACTCCTGACAGCCCCATCTGGTGATTGCGGCTGATAAGGTTGGTGTAATTCAATCTAAAACTAATTGCTGGAATAATTTTAAACACTGTGCAGATTGGTCCCTTGCTAAAAGCATTTTTAGGGTTTCATGGCACAGAGTGATAATAGCTATGATAAATGCCAGCTGCGGAGTACTGACGAGAGAGGGACGATGATGAGATAGGGACCGTTGAGCCTCTTGTGCTCCATCAGGTAGGTGATGAGGGCGATGGTTTGGATGGTTTTGCCGAGGCCCATCTCATCAGCCAGGATGCCGTTTAGATTGTTGTTGTAGAGGGACACCATCCACTCCAGCCCCTGGATCTGGGCGACACACAGAAATAAAGTGGTGTGAAAACATGCTTGCAAAGAAATTGTCATTCCTCCCTCCATTTCTTTCCAACTGTTTGATGTATTGCTCCTTTCCCACCATAGATAAAAGACAGCACCTTGAACAGTGATGGGCCATATCAGGGAAAATGACTCTGAGCCTCTCTCCTGATTGGCTGACTGTTTTCGAAAATGATGCAACAAATTTCAGGTAAATTCTCAGAGCTTGGATGGTGGGTGCAGGTGGGTGGGGCTTCGGGGCGTGGCTGAGAGCGGTGACTGTTTTGTTGTGACATCACAAAGTTACAGAAGTCCTGACGGCTGGTTTTAATTAGCTCAGATAAACAACGAAACAAGCATGATGTTTGTGATGTCCTGCTTTCTCTTATTAAATCTCTTGTCACTTTCAGCTGTAACAGTCTAACAGAAAAAATGCCAGAAAAATGTGTTCAATGTGTTTCTCCTGCCTCGCTACATGTGACAGTACAAACGTTTAAAACATCTGAAGAAGTTAATTTGAGGTTTTTCAGAGCGAGTTTTGCAAATGCACTTTGATCTTCCTGCCACTGCGGCATTTTACATCCCAAATGATTCAAGGACAGTAGGAAAATCAAGTGTGTTACCAACTGAGTAGCTCGCTTGTGGCGAGCTACAATCAGCAAGAGAAAGAATGGATAAACAGGAGGAGGGCAGGGGGGCACTGGCAGCAGAAAAAGGGGCAGCCAACCAATTAGTTAACTGCATAGTTAACAAAACACCTGACAGCAGAGCTAATTCCAGAAGAAAAGACTGGCCGGGGGGAAAAGTAATGAGAAAAAATAAACTCAAAATTGTCCCACAAAAATATTTCAGAGCTTCTGAAGTTGGTGTTGATGACTCAGGTTTGATGCACAGATTGCTGCTGTTACTGCAGACAGTTGATCCAATTATGGTACCGCAGAAATCGCTCCAATTTCCCCTGGGAGCTGCCACCATATCTCATTTAAAAGGTCTGGCACACCATAGATCAGAGGAGTGCTAGGACTGCAAACTGATCGGAAGAAAGAAAACGTGAGCAGCACCCAATTGCCAGTTCCCTTTCTCTGGTAATACACTATCTTTCACTGCAACCCCCACTTACTACAGCAGAGATCAGATCGTAGTGTCATACTGGAAAACAATGTGGCTGTGTCGTTATGAGCAAGCAGACTATCTTTAAGCTCAACTAAAATGATTGAGCAATTAGTTGCCTAGTACGTTTGGTCACACCCCCCACATCCACTTCCAAACCCACGACGGCCAATAGCTCATTCCCACTGCACAGGAATATTCAGGAACCCTGCATGATGAGAAGCAACAGGGACTGAGGTGGTTCCTGTTCCTGTCTCCACTGTTTCCACAGCTCATTAAGAGTCTGAATGTTCACATAAATACACACACACACACACACACACACACACACACACACACACACACACACACACACACACACACACACAAATCCATTGCTTCAATTGGACTTCTTCCTGGATTGTTTTTTCATTGTGTCAGTGGGACCTCAACAACACGCCCCCACCGACACAACCCCCTTCACAGTTTTAATGCAGGGCTGTTTTTCAGTCTGAATCAGCTGTAAGAAGCCAGCAAATACTTACATTTGAGAAGTTGAAACCAGTGAATTTTCTGCTTTAAAAACTGTTTATATTAATGTGGTTATGAAAATTGTTGCCTAATCAATTAATCGACTTGTTTTAGCTCTTGGTGTTTGTCTCTTGTAGCTAAATTAATAAGAGATTGTCATCTAATTACTAAGTAACCTGATTTAATCATAAAGTATAATGGCCCTTTAACATTAAACACATACACACACACAAAAACAAAAATAAATAAATCATAGCACATATAAAAACAGGTCTAAGAGTAAGCCAAGAATAATCTAAATAAATCAGCCTTGTTTGGTGGTGGCTGCCGGGCCACACTGAGCAGCCAGGACCAACACAAGCTGTGCAAGAGGGACTGGAAAGCGCTGCTGCTGGCTCCAGCCAAAGTTCCTGGTAGTGCTACACATTTCCAATTACTGATCATTCAAGACTTTAGAAAAAGGCTCCAAAACGGGTTTTTTTTTTTGACTCATGAGTCACGTTCTTGGAAACATCTTAGCTGCAAAACAAGCAACGAAAAAATAGGAAGAGAAAGAAGAAATAAGTGAAAATGAGATTGTGAAAGTGTTTGCCTCTTGTGTTAAACCTGCCTTTTAGCGGATAGCTGATGAACATTTAATCTGAAACCAATTTATAACATAGTGGAGTACAGTATGTGTGCATGTGTGTACCTGGTACTGTTTGAGCATGCCGTTGATCAGCAGTGACGACTGCCTCTCCACCCTCTCAATGACAGCGTGGGCCACGCCGTAGTACGACTGGGAGCTGGTTTCTCCAGCGGGAACGCTGTACTCATCATCCACATCCTGCTTGGCCGAACTGAATGTGTGTTTGGTGTAAATAAAAAAAGAATGATAATGAAAAATACGAGAGAGAGCATTTGAAACCCCTCTCACCCAAACTGCACTGTGCTCCTCATTGATTTTAATGATCGGTTTCGACCCTTTTGCTGGGTCTGGTGCCGGGAGCACAGCCTGAGGAAAAGCCTGAGCTCCTCACTAAGGCCCCCCCTGGAAAAGTCTAGACTCAGTATGAAGACTACCAGAGCTTTATTCATTTATCTATTTAGTTGTACTTTTTTTTTCCTTTTAAATTTGAAGTCTGACTCATTTACCCCCACATGAGGCTCTGAGTTTGTTTGAAATGAAAAAATGTGGTGAATCTTTTTGAACAAAAAATACTCCATCAAAGAAATTAAGATTAAATTCATTCTCTTATCTTTGTCTCTAACCAATTCTCATCAAGTAAAAAGAAGGAATACAGTACTCGATGATGTGCTTGGCGGCTTTCACAGATACTACGTGTCCATTGGCATCGATGATCTTCTTCTCCTCCATTTCTGCCTTGGCCCCCTCCTCTTCCTCCTTTTAAGGCAAAGTTGTGCATACTTAATATAATAATAATAATAATAATAACAGCACAGAGAGATCCCAGAAGGAGCTCTTATGGGGATAAAACTAAATCATCATATGTAGCATTATTGACATACAGCTACAGCCCCCTGGTGGATTTTGATGTGTATGTACGTATAGAGTTAGTCTGACTGTTAGGCCGAGATGTTCTCTAAATCCCATTTAACCACTTTGTCAGTTAGTATGATGTGAAGAATTGCAGGCTGATCTCAAATCCTCCACTGTTGGAGTTCATTAGTGAGAAAGTCACTGACCTCCTCCTCAAACTCGGAGCCGCTCTCCTCGCTGTCTGACCGCGGGGCCACTTCGTACCTGGTTTTTCAAAGGTGGAACCGGCAGGAAGAGGAAACAAGGACAACACAAAGTACAGTTACAAAAGGCTGGTTCATTTCTGTCCGTCACACAGAAACGTAATGTTCAACCTTCCGTCGAATTTATCCTGTAACGAGCAGCGGTCCCCGAAACAGGCAGGGAAGAGGTTTTATTAAGGTTCTGCTTTGGGGGCAAATTCCTGAACATAAATTTTTATCACTGCTCAGGAGGTGCTACTCAATCCAAGCTAGAGGCAATCCAGGTACAACATGGGGCATCTCTCCATCTTTCTGTAGATAGTTTGTAAAGTGTGAGGAGTCTTAAATTACATTTCCCAATAATCTTCAGGTCGTGTTTTTTGAAAAACTCTTTCTCAAAATCACCTAACATTTCCAGAAGTCATCTATTTTTTCCATTCAGTGGTGGGACAGTGCGACCGAAAAGCCGAATCACTGTATTTTCTCTAGAAGAAAATGAAAAGCTCTGGTGCAAAATTCAGACCAGTATAATCCGACTGTGTGGGAGCTGGTGTGGCACAGATATGAACTACTCTCCACTCCGTCCACCTCCTTCTGCAGGTGGGACACTGACATTTATATAACGAGACTGACATTTGCAGGTCATTACATATAAATTTAAAAGAATTTAAAGTAGCTCCACTTTTTTCCTTGCTTTTATTCCCACAGGTACACTCTACTCTGCACACTCGCCTACAAAACACCACATAAAACCACTGCTGTCGGTCACCTTACAGCGTTGCCTTCTCAGTGACGCACACCTGAACCATTCTGGAGAAACAAAGCAGAACCTAGAACCAAGACCTTACAGGTTCTTACAGACTCAGGTTCTGGGAAGTTCCAGAGGAAAAGGCCTATAAAGAGTTACCTTTCAGATGAGATCCTGGTCTCATGACTGTGACCATTTCATCTTAGGTATATCAGTTTTGGCTCATGGACATGTCTGTTAAGGGCTTACGTGAACAATTTCAGGAAAGGACTGAGCATTTTGTTTCAAGCATTAGTAACAGTGGACTAGTAACAGCAACTAGGTAGCAGAGGCAGCTGTCACCAGCAGAAACTCTCTTATAAACACTTTCCAAAAACACAAACCATAACATCACTTTCATTTAAAAGAGATATCAGAGGTAGACAACCGAACAGTGCAATCATGTGCCTCCTTACCCAGGGTTCATCTCAAGCCAGGCCTCCAGCTGGCTGGATTTGGGAGCATCCGTTCCCTGCAAAACCCTCCCAGTCTCCGTCTGAATCACTTTGACTGGCAGCTCGCTCATTTGGCTGCTCTCGTCCATGGGCTGCAGGAAGACAAACCACATTGAAACATGTGCATTGATAAAACTGAACCACAATATCTTCATTTCATCGGAGATTACGGATTTTTTTCCTGTTTTCATGGCTGCATATGAACAAATTTAAGTACCAGTTGGGGGCTGGATAATAACTTTACATGTAAATGCCATTATTATGATGATAAAACTTTCAATAACTTGTGTAACCCTAGTTCTCTGAGGGATACACATATTCATAGAATAGCTTCCAGGGGTATTCTATGAAAACACACGAGAGCGTGTCCCTATAATAACACACAGAAACAAATACTATGAAAGAGTAAATTAATTAACTGTCCGCATAATTCTGATGGACCTGAATTAAAGTTTTTGTCCTTGCTTCACTGATTCACCTATTTAAATGGTACCAGAAAATAAAGGAAGGATAATAAATCCCAGTTCCAAACTAATCATCACCACCTTCATTACAATCCAACACTCAGGACTTGGAAAGCCCCCTTTAAAGTCTAACAACCACTGAGATATTGTTTCCTCCATAATTGGCCTTCAAGGCGTATCTCTTTCTGACAGCAGACAGAGGAGGAGAATGCAATTAAAAGCTGTGGGCAGCTTTGAATGAGAACAAATGTTGCAGATTTCTGTTTGGTTTTACAACATAATTTACAAGATGTTTGATTTGCTTCTGTTTGACGATCACTCAGCGTCCAGCTCATCTCTGAGAGGATAATTACTGTTTGTCTGATCTGTTGTTCACATTACTATTTTTTTCATTTTTTCATTTCTGTCAGAGCACATTTTGAAGGAAGAGGTGGAGTGAAGGTTTGGTTTCACAGCAGCCGCAATGCAAGTATCAGTGAAAGCAGGAGAGCAATAAATATCGTTATTACAAGTTAAACATCCTCCGAGGGCAAATTTACAGCCCGAGATCCAGCTGTGAATTTAGGTAGAAAAGTGAAACCTGAAACACCCTTTAAACCTGTAATAACTGATTTGGGGGCAGTGGAAACAAGCTGTAAACACAGCAATGACATATCATTGCCGAAGTTGATTTAGTGGACTTGTTAGCAAACCACATCCAGCAGTTACAGAGCAACATTATTATTCATTCGGAGTCATGTTTGTGTCATCGGGTGAATCTAAGTCCAGTGTTCCCTCTCTTTTAGCTCTGTTGAGCTTTATACAGTAGTCAGGTTTCCATTGCAGTAACATACAAGCAATTTTTAAGAAAAGTTGACAAAACACAATTTGCTCTCTTGCGATATCATTCCAATTAAACATGAAAATGGATTTGCAGCAGCCTGCCTCGTGGTTAGAACTGGCTCCCTGGGGCCTGATACAGCAGGCGCCACGACTTGATTGCTAAAAAAGTGTTTTTCATTTCAGTTTTGCAAAATATTGGTGATTAGTCTGAAAAACCATCTCTTCTTTTTGATATTTGACAGGTTTTTTCGAAAATCCATGTGTTTCCATTACTCGTTTTTAAGTCTTGTTTTTTTCCCCCACAGCTTGTGCGACAATAAGCTTGTTACACTTAAGCTTGTTAAGCTTGTTCACTTGTTATAACGCTGTGTAAAGCCAAGGATAGCTGCCCTTTAAACAGACATCTCAGACCGCTACATAATAATGTTAATAGCCAGAATGGGGGGAAAAAAAACTACCAACGAATAGGAAAATATAACAACATACAGTACAGCAGTGTAGCTTACCTCTCCATCAGGGCCTATGGCGCTGGTGCCTTCACCATCTCCATC
Source organism: Seriola dumerili (assembly GCF_002260705.1). Classification (NCBI taxonomy): domain Eukaryota; kingdom Metazoa; phylum Chordata; class Actinopteri; order Carangiformes; family Carangidae; genus Seriola; species Seriola dumerili. The sequence continues at coordinate 125,162 of NW_019174988.1, read as the reverse complement.
CACCTTCTACACATGAAACACATACAAACCCATTCAGCTGACACATTGTAAATGTTTTCATTTTCTACAGGGTATGTTGTAAGCAGAAGTGTGCATGAAGCATGAAGTGATATCTCAGTAATAGTGCTTTTATAATGGGTGGTATTGGTTGCTTTTAATGGCATTTCAATGGCAAGGAGCTCTCCAACTGGATTATTAACGGTTATCCGTGGTACTCTGTTTACCTTCTGAGTTGAAAGTGAAATAATTTTCTTAGATGCTATTCCCAGAATTATCATTACACAAAGTGAGGTATTACACACAGTACGTGGTTACAGAAAAAGGCTTTTTCAAATGGCTAACATCAGTGTCAGGGATGTCAGACCCAGCGCAGTGAATGACTGAGAGTCTGCAGGTGTTTGTTCCAGCCAATGACAACACCTGATTAGTTCTGCCTCTCTGACACCAAGGTGTGAAATCATGTGGGATAGCGTGAACTCTGAGCCCATCATGTGGCTGAGTCTGAGACCATTTCGAGACCCTTCACAGCGTTTTGCTGTCATTTACGGTCATGTCCTCTCCTCTGTTTTCTGTTTCACCGTGTGTGTCTTAACCATTGCCCATGCACACTGAGCAGAGGAGAGACAGGTTGACAACTAATTACATCGAGGGCAATAACAGCTTTCCAAAAAGTGTTACCAAGTCCTATAAACCCAAAGATGGACAGACAGTGATTCCAAAAGTCTGAAAGTCAGGATGAAATATCAGTGTTGCGGATCGAAGCAGCTGACGGCAGTGAGAGCAGCTCTCCAGCTCCACCCTCCAAAACCACCAACCTAGTCACGCTTGGTAATAACCACACTGTCATTTTGACAGGAACCGTGATACAGAATAATTCATGTCACATTGAACTGTCCTCTGTCGTCTGGACCCACTGACACTGAAACACCATGAACACCAACCATCTTATTATGTGTTTGACTGGATTTTGACAATTTTTTTTTTTTTAAATAATTTAGTGCTTAAGCCACGTTCTAATAAACCATTTTGCCATTTTTCCATCTTCTGTAGGAAAGAGGGTTTCATGGGTTGTTTTTATCTAAACAGAAAAAAACACAAATTCACCACATGAACATTTCTCTTCTCACCTTCTTTTTCTTCTTTCTCTTCTTCTTCTCCTTGGCAGCTTGAGCGGCTTTGTGTTCATACACCAGGGTGGTGAGGTTGGCCACGTATTCATCCGTCTGCTGCAGCAGGTAGGCCAGACGCTTGTCTTTCTTTTGATCGATCAGTTTTCGGTAGCCTTCCTCATCTTCTGCCTAAGAGGGGGATGGTGAGAGGAGGTGAATGGTGGAAGACGACCGGAGCTCCATGAGGAAAATAATCTTCAAAATATTATATACAGCTTGATAATATTCATTCAAAGCTAGTCTGTCTACGCTTTATTTGAATAGTGCAGCGCTAGTGTGCTGACACATCATTACAATTACCAGATCAGTCTACCTTATTTAATGGATCGGTTATCAATACCTATCCACATTATATATTGTCACTCGGATCATAAACTCTGACCATGAAACCAAAACCAAAAGTTCAACACTGTCTGTCAGTCATACTCTCTCTTTTCCTATGAAACCTATGACACTTAAAAGACAAATATTGTACTAGATTTTACTCTTTTCTAATAAGTACTCGTTAATTTTAGTCAGCAGAAAACATTTTTTTATTTTCAAAAATGTGATAGACCATTCACTGTCAACTCCTACAGTCAGTCATGTTGTGCTTGCTCCGTTTGAACCTGGCAGCGGCCTAACGATGGCGATGTTCGATTAATTCGATTCTTTACCAGAGAGCCATGGCCTGATCTTCAGTCCACATTTGAAGTTTTATAAACAAAGACAGGTTCCTTTCATTTTAAGTGTTTGCTGTGTTTACCATTCGCCGCCCAACTTTGGAAAGCATGTCGAGGTATGTAACGTTTGTTTAATTCCAGATAAACAGGCTTTTCATTCTACAGATTCTACAGTCAGTCAGTAGGTTGTTTCAGAGTCCTTAGGTTCTGCAAATGTGGAACAATACAACAAAGTGTTGACATAAAAAGTGTTTTCAAAAGCAAGTTCTCTAGTACCTTAACTCAAGTAAAAATTTGACTGCACAACTTTGAACTCTGAAAAAGCTCAAGTGTGAAGCTTCTAGGACTGTTGCACGTTTATGTCTAAAAGAGGTGATACCATTTATTTAGACTTTCAGGTTCTTACCATGAGTCTCCTCATCCTCTCCTTCTCGATTCTCTCGGTCTCCTTCTTCTGCTCCCGCTCCGTGTTGGTGTGCCAGTTGGCGATGGCTCTGGTGAGTTTCTGGATCTTCCCGGAAACTGAGCGGTGATACTCTTTGAAGTCCTTAGCATGCTGAAGAATGCTGTTGAGATATTCCTGAAAAACAAGTATAAATACTACTTTGACAACACAAGAAAAATCATTAGGCGCCATGTTACCAGAATCAACTTTTTTTGTAAGTTTGTCAATCACTTTTGACAGATTCATGTCAACATGCAGGGACTGTTTGATGCTGCCGCCTTGTTCTCAGCTTTCTATAACTGTTTTCTCTTCTTCATCTTAACATTTTCTGTTGCAGCTACAGAAAACAAATTGTGAAGTTTTCTTTAAACATCAGCTCAGAGTAACGATTTCAACAATTTCAGTACAAACATCGAGGGGCTCACCTGATGTTTCTGTCTGCGCTTCTTTTCCTGCTCGAGCTTCTGCTGCTTCTCCAGCTTCTCAGTCATGCGTGCCTCCCTCAGCGTCTGCCGCTTGCTGCGTCTGTAAGCCTTTGAGTTGAGGGCCGTCTCCAGGGTTGTGTCTCGCCTCATACACGCCACCACGTCCTGTCTCAGCTGGAGATACGCACAGGTTGCACATCTAATTCAGTTTGTAGGTATACTGATACTGTCAAAACACTGCATCTTAACAGTAAATAGAGCGGGGAATAACACAGCAACTTATGAGGCGTCGTGAAACTTTTGACATGGCCTTAAACTTTTCATTCAAGAATAACTTGAAGTTTTTTTTTTTTTAAAACTTGGTGTTATGTCACTGACAGGTTGCTGGTGAATTTCATAAGCAAATATTACAATATAAAAATATTATTAAATCTGGAGACGTCCTGCAAAAACAAAATACAATCCAACTGAAATTAAATGACTTCCGTTCTATCTGCAGGAGTTTATTTTGTAATATCTATAATAGAAACTTTACTGTTTCAATATCTTAACTGTCTAATTTGTAGAAACCTCATTTTCATGAAGGAAAAAAAGAACCAATTTCATGTCACTCTTTTAACCAATCTGGCTCAACTTAGTCCATAAAGAATAATCTCAGGAAACTAACACCTGGATTCAATGAGCATCAGTCAATGTTAAAAGTACTGCACTCTTACAGCACTTGCAGGGCTGTTGACAATAAAAACGGTGAAGTGAAGTTATTCTAGGTGTGGCTTTACATTTATGTAGTCACACTGAACATGAAACATGAAACATGAAACATGAAACACGGCGGCCGTTGTGTACCTGCCGCTGGAAGTTGAGTAGACGCAGCGCCTTGAGCTCGACTGTGGCTTTAGTCCTCAGGTCAGGAGGCAGGGAGCCCGGCAGACTCTCCAGTTCCTGGATGCGATGTGCAATCCGAGCCTGCAACCTGAAGAACATGACGAGGACATTTCATCAGTGAAATTATTCGGTCTGCAACTAATAATTAAATTCATTGTTTTTTTTTGATTTGTTGGTAAATAAAATGTCCGTCACAATTTCCTAGAGTTCTTGTCTTAAAATGGCTGCTGAATATATTTTAATTATCATGATATAAAACAGAAGAGTCAGGCTGCTGTCAGTTGAATCATTACGACTACTCACAGCTGCATCATTGTACACAGAGAATTGGTAGCCTGTAAACATTTACAAACCCAGTCCTGTGTTGATCAGCTGAATGACTGAATTGATTAACTGGTTAATCATTGGCTAAAATGACACATATCTGATCAGTGGCCTTTAAAAATTAAAACAGTGGAAGTTCCCGGTATCCTTAACAGGGTCATGTTAATTTATTCTACATTAGAGAAATAAATCTGCTGTATAGTGATGCAATCTCTTTTAAATCTTTCACTCAGCTGTGCTCAGTAACTTTACTTTGAAAAGTACTTTTCTGTTCTACTTGGTTGTGCATGATAGACAGACACAACAGCCACTTTACAGGGACTCCTTTTAACTTTGGTTACCCACTGTGCCGAGTGTCACCTGCTGTAGCGGTTTTTCGACAAGAGGAGTTGCAGTTTATGGGAAACTGTGAGTGCGAGTCAAATTTTTCAAGCTTTGGCCCGCTCCTATATTTGGGTGTCCTGACATTTATGATGCAAGAACGCTTTACGTTTACTCAGTTTCAGTCAGGACTAGTTGGGGGAAGCAGACAGCCTGTACCAAGACATTAAACATGCACATTTTGTAATATTCTCATTTAGTTTACCTCACCTCACACTAACCCAAGGGAGCAGTGTATAATAATTTATAACCTCTGATATTATCTTTTTGATTATACAACTGCCCAGGTGCCTCCGATGTGTATTCAAAAATTATTACAGTTGGCACAACAGATGTTTCACAGAGGTGCTGTAAGCTGAAATGGCCTAATAAGACAGACAAACTGAGGAGAGTTCAGCGCTCTCTCTCGTCTCCGAGAATATCTTGACCAAAACAGCTTGTCAAGGCTGATCTGAGAACACGAAGAGGGGATCATCAAAACAAGCGTCTGAAGTTGTATGAAGAAAAACATCTCCTGCTTGGATCTTCACTCACATACCTACTTTGAGGCATAAAGATAATGAAAATAATTTCTACATTAGGAGAAAATATCAGACTCCACCATGTACAAGAACGTATGTGCATATCTCCCTACTTTGCACCTCTGAAGTGCGTGAAGCTCAAAGATTACTGGATCTCAATTAGGGCTGGGCAGTTAATCATAAAAGTATCAAAACCGCAATTTGCAACCTATAACCATCTTAATCTTGCTCATGTCAATTAATTCAGTTAATACTTTCCCAAATGTGTGTGTTCATGAACTGTCCCCTTGAGATCCAGTAATCTTTGAGCTTTCACGCACTTCAGAGGTGCAAAGTAGGGAGATATGCACATACGTTTTGTACATGGTGGAGTCTGATATTTTCTCCTTAATGTAGAAATTATTTTCATTATTCTTTATGCCTCAAGTAGGTATGTGAGTGAAGATCCAAGCAGGAGATTTTTCTTCATACAACTTCAGACGCTTGTTTTGATGATCCCCTCTTCGTGTTCTCAGATCAGCCTTGACAGCTGTTTTGGTCAAGATATTCTCGGAGACGAGAGAGAGCGCTGAACTCTCCTCAGTTTGTCTGTCTTATTAGGCCATTTCAGCTTGCAGCACCTCTGTGAAACATCTGTTGTGCCAACTGTAAATAATTTTTGAATACACATCGGAGGCACCTGGGCAGTTGTATAATCAAAAAGATAATATCAGAGGTTATAAATTATTATACACTGCTCCCTTGGGTTAGTGTGAGGTGAGGTAAACTAAATGAGAATATTACAAAATGTGCATGTTTAATGTCTTGGTACAGGCTGTCTGCTTCCCCAACTAGTCCTGACTGAAACTGAGTAAACGTAAAGCGTTCTTGCATCATAAATGTCAGGACACCAAATATAGGAGCGGGCC